>NW_027257047.1:0-12500 GCF_029215685.1 Pituophis catenifer annectens | reverse complement strand
TTCTTTCTTTCTTTCTTTCTTAACTTTCTTCTTTCTTTCTTTCTTCTTCTTTCCTTCTTTCTTTCCTTCCTTCCTTCCTTCCTTCCTTCCTTCCTTCCTTCCTTCCTTCCTTCCTTTCTTTCTTTCTTTTCCATTCAAGGCCAGATCAAGGCAAGATCCATCCTTCCTTCCTTCCTTCCTTCCTTCCTCCCTCCCTCCCTCCCTCCCTCCCTCCCTCCCTCCCTTCCTTCCTTCCTTCCTTCCTTCCTTCCTTCCTTCCTTCCCTCCCTCTTTGCTGTAACCTTGCCTCTCTTGGTGATTTAAGTTTAGAAAAAGAACAGGGCGAGGATTTTCTGCGACATTTAAAGGCAATCTGGGTAATTAATAGCCCCCCACGGCCCCCACCTCTTCCTCCATATATCTGCACAACCGTATCTATTTTTGACATGGCTGACACACCGATTCCTTTCTCAACCCGAGGGCAGCAGCCCATCTTTAACTTAACCCCCCGTCTCCAGCCCCCTTCCAATCCCTGAAGAAGCAGACACTGGTGGCTCATGTTATCTGGAGACTGTGCAGGCCTCCTGAGGGGAAGGAGATGTGTAGGCCTTGCCCTACTCCTTGGCAGGACCAACCCAAACTCTTGTAGCATTAACAAATGACACGCAAAGTCCCTTCGGTATCTAATCACCTTCACTAATGTTCAGATTTAGAAGACAACTGTACAGGACAAAGAAGAGATTAGCCGTCAAGCCGTCCAGCTTTAGAGGAAGCAAATCACTGCCTCTCCACATTCAGTGTCTACGTTTTGATGGTAAATGCCCCCCCCTTTTTTTTTAAAAAAAAAAAGGGAAATCAAAATAAGATTCGGAGAATGGAACGGGAGTCGGATTCTGCATCCAGTTTTGGTCATCACACTATAAAAAAAGATGTGGAGACTGTAGAAAAAGTGCAGAGAAGAGCAACCAAGATGATGAGAGGATTGGAGGATAAAACATAGGTTGCAGGAACTGGGCATGGCTAGTCTAGTGAAGAGAAGGACCAGGGGAGACAGGATAGCAGTCTTCCGATATTTGAGGGGCTGCCACAGAGAGGAGGGGGCCAAGCTATTTTCCAAGGCACCCGAAGGCCAGACAAGGAATAATGGATGGAAACTGACCAAGGAGAGATTCAACCTGGAAATAAGGAGGAATTTTCTGACATTGAGAACAATCCACCGATGGAACAGAAGTTGCCTTCGGAAGTTGTGGGAGCTTCATCCCTGGAGACTTTCAAGAAGACACTGGACTGCCATCTGTCAGAAATGGTTTAAGGTCTCCTGCTTGAGTGAGGGAGGGGGTTGGACTAGATGACCTATAACCGTGATGGCGAACCTATGGCATGTGTGCCACAGGTGGTACACGGAGCCATATCGGTGGGCATGCGAGCTCAGCTCCAGCGTGCATACGTGCGCCAGCCAGCTGATTTTCGAGCCTTCTGGGCCTACCGGAAGTGGAGAAACAGGCTGTTTCTGGCCTCTGGAGGACCTCCGAGGGGGTGGGGAAGGCCATTTTTGCCCTCCCCAGGCGCCTAGAAAACCTCTGGAGCCTGGGGAGTGCAAAAAATGGGCCTACCGTGCCCACCATGCCATCATGTACGAAAAGCAGAGGGGAGCACGGGAGTGTCGCGCACACATGCATGTGGGGAGGGGGCGTATAGAATTATGGCTGTGGATGCACACATGACCCCCCCCACGCTCCCCCCTATATGAGGATATCCTGATCTGGGGTGTCTTTCTTCAGAGGAAGAATTCTGTGGAATTTGGAAGTCTGGCTCTCAAGAAAACCTGTATAATTAGAGCTGTAAAGTATATCTCCTTTGTTAAGGATATTGTTGTTGTGTTACCAACCAGCAGAGTGTAGAGCACAGAGAAACGTTGCTGAGAGCAATGAATAAGAGATGTGCAAACTGGTTTATCAAAAGTTTACTTTATAGTGAAAAAACAATCTCATAGTCTTTTAAATCAATCCAAGTCTTTGCCAGTTAAATCAGTCCAGTGATACAAAAAGTCTTCTTACCACACAAACAGTAGTTGGTTAGAATAACAAACTCACTCTGGTTCACAAACCACGATGGTAGCAGATCCATCCAACGATGATAGCACAATGATAGCAACTCCACACACTATGGTAGCATATCATCAACTGAATACGTTACAGTACCTTTCTTAAATACGTTTACAACTAGTGATTATCTAATTACAGCATGACTCAGCATTACAATGAATCAGCAGTAAAACTTTAAAGTCACACAATACATATCCATGTTAAAGTCACAGAACACATATATTGCCTAGACAACTTGTTAGGCTCAAACCATATCCTAACATCCTTAAACGGGGCAGGTGTTAGCAGAGCAAAGAAGAATAGCCAATGGATGATAAAATGCAGATTTATTCAGGTTTGGAGACCCAAATTTTAATCTTCTCTCTAGTGTGGAAGTCCCAGGGAGGACTTTGGATCAGTTCGTCCATCCTCTCAGTGTCAGACTTCGATGCTATCTCAAAATAAATGAATTTCCAAACTGCCAATCTTTAAGGAAATCTTTTCTTTATTCGAGCACAGCAACCGGATCATGACTCGATGCGGACAAGACTCACCTTTTGCCCCCCAATCCCTCCCTTTCCGATCCCCAATTCTCTGCTTCTCATTGGCTATCTTCCAAGTCATTCTCCAGACTTCTTGTCTCGTCATTTCACAGGAATGTCTCCCCCCTCCTCATTTCCACGACGACCGGGCTTCAAAGGGATTTAGCAGGCAAAAGTTCAGAGCTTATCTGTTATTGTTGTTAGTCACGAAGTCGGGTCAGCATTCCTCCAGGCCTTCCTGTTCTCTACCATCCTCTGGAGTCCATTGAAGCTCCCGCCAACTGCTTCAGTGACTCCATCCAGCCACCTTGTTCTCTGCCATTGTCCAAACCCTGGTCTTTTCTTAAAAACCTTCAGTGATGGAGCATCCACAACATCAGGGAAGCAAGCTGTTCCACTGATTAATTGTTCTCACTGTCAGGAAAGTTCTCCTTAGTTGGTTTTCTCCATTGTTTCTTGTCCTGCTTTCTGATGCTTTGGAAAATAAGTTGACCCCGTCCTCTTTGTAGGATGGCGTCTCAAAAATATTGGAACTGGGCTATCACATCATGCCTACTCCTTCTTTTCATAACATCAAAACAGAGAAGGGTTGAGATCTGTTCCACTGATTAATTGTTCTCACTTCTTGTCCTGCTTTCTGGTGCTTTGGGAAAATAGATAGAATAGAATAGATTATAACAGAGTTGGAAGGGACCTTGGAGGTCTTCTAGTCCAACCCCCTGCTTAGGCAGGAAACCCTACACAACTTCAGACAAAGGGTTATCCAACCTCTTCTTAAAAACTTCCAGTGTTGGAGCAGTCACAACTTCTAGAGGCAAGTTGTTCCACTGATTAATTGTTTTATTTATTTTATCGGACTTATATGCCGCCCTTTCTCCACAAGGACTCAGAGCGGCTCACAGCAATAAGCAACAACAAGTCCAGATTAAAATTCAAACAATAAAAGAAACTAAAATTAACATTAAAACCCCATTCAGTCCAGGCCAGCAGTCAGAAAATTTCTCCTTAGTTCTAAGTTGCTTCTCTCCCTGATTAGTTTCCACCCATCGCTTCTTGTCCTATCCTCAGATGCTTTGGAGAAGAGTTTGACTGCCTCTTCTTTGGGGCAGCCCCTGAGATATTGGAAGATTGCTATCATTTTTTTTTTTTAATTTGATTTATATGCCACCCTTCTCCGGAGACTCAGGGCGGTTTACAATGCGTTAAGCAATAGCCTTCATTCTTTTGTATATTTTATACAAAGTCAGCTTATTGCCCCCACAAACTGGGTCCTCATTTCACCTACCTTAGAAAGGATGGAAGGCTGAGTCAACCTTGAGCCTTGGAGAGATTCGAACCAGCAGAAATTGCAGGCAGCTGTGTTAATAACAGGGTGCATTAAACCACTGTACTATCATGTCATCCCTAGTCCTTCTTTCCATCAAACTAGACATACCCAGTTCCAGCAACCGTTCCTTTGACCCTCCCTCTTCTTTGTGGCAGCCCCTCAAATAACTGGAACACTGCTGTCATGTCCCCCCTAGTCCTTTTCATTAAACTAAACATTCCCCAATCCCAAAACTGTTCTTCATATGTTTTAGTCCTAAGCATGGAACTTGTTTTTAACAAAAAACAAACAAATCCCATAATCGCAGAACTGCAGATCTTCACTCTGCCTTCGTCCCTTGTCCGATCTTATTTTATTCCACTGCCGATAACTCTTGTCGCAACCAGGTCGAAAGGCACTTAAGGGCATTGCTCTCCGTCAACCCGGCTCCGTTGTGTTGTCCCAAATCGCGCCATTTCTTTGCCGCTTTTTGGAGATCAGAACTGACACCTGCCGCCCTCTGGATGGGCCCAATCCTGTGTCGCTTTAATCCATCGATCCCGGGGACAGCAATAAGGACTTTCTCCATCACGGATCAAAGTTTTCGTACAATGGAGAGGTTCAAAAGTCCAGTCTCCAGCGAGACAATCTGTCTCGTCTCTCTTTCACGGAGCAATCACCTTTGAAGAATTTGTGTTTAACCCCGGTGCCATGTTTTTAATCGTCCCAAATGGGGATTGGGTTATTTTGTAAGGCCAAGATTGCACGCGTCCCGCTGTTGTTTATCTTCTCCGAAGAATGGTTTTTTTTAAAAAAAATAATTCCTGCACATTAGGAAGACATGAATATGTTGTCTTGGGGGATCTTACCAGAAACTTAGAGTAAAGAAAATGTCTATTTGGTTATTCATGTAATAACCCCAGCTAGAATTGTATTTGCACAAAACTGGAAAAGTGAAGAGATTCTCCTCCTAAAGAGGAGACTATGATAAGGAAAATATTGGAATGTGCAGAAGTGAATAAATTAACACTGGCAATTAAAGGGAAAGAACAAACTGGTTATTGTGCGAAATGGGAAACATTTTATCGGTGGTTAGAGGACAAATATAAGAATTAGAAATAAAAGTAGATGAGCAAAATACAGAAAATAGTTAACAGAGTTAAGCAAATTAAGAAGAGGATGTAAAGTATTAGATATTTAATGTATTGGTATTAAGTTAAAAATAGGTTAAATAATGAATATGATTGTAAATTTTAACTGTTATTGCACAAACATTTGTACCCAGATGACACGCTGTTTAATCATGGAAGATGGATTATTTGTACTAAAATAAAAATTTAAAAAGTCTCCGGAAAAGGGCGGCATATAAATCAAATTTAAAAAAAAAAAAAGTGGGGAAAAAGACACTGGAAACATAGAGACTGCTTGGAAAGATGGTTTAATGGTGGACAGGATCACATGGCTTGAGTTCCTGAACAGAAAAAGGGGCGAGAGACACAGCGAGTCCCCGGATTTTATGCCCTCTCTGGCTTTGAACTTCCTGGGGCCCCCGAAAGAGTATCCTGATTGGTTGCCAGACTCCCAAGGGGTGGGGGTCTTAGCTAGCCTTGCTGGCTGATGTCATCTTCCCAGGTGCCATGTGATGAGTTTCTGTTGCTATTGTGTTGCAGATGGGTCCTATTGTCAAAGATTGAGTTTCTGCCTCTGGCCCATTAACAAAGGGGTGGGGGGGGGAGGCAGGAAAGTGGGAGTTGCTTTGTCTTTAAAACATGTTTCTCCATTTCTCAACCAGGGACACATAATATTCTGCCTTTTTAACATTTCCTAAAATATTTCATTCTTCTCGGAAAGGGGTGGGGGGCTAACTTCCGACGTAAGTTTCCACCTTGATTTGAATTCTCCCGCCTACTTTGTAAACTCACACCGGTTCTTATTTATTTATTTATATTTATTTTTAAACCCGCCCTGTTTAGGGCCGCCCCCTCCCCATTGAACAGCAAGATGATGTTACCCCTAATTTCTGTTCCAAGGCGCTACAAACTTCTTCTTTTTTTTTCTTTTAAATCCCAGCCATTATCAACAGCTCCGCTAATGTCTGGCTCCTCGCCCCCCCCGCCCCCAAGTACCACAATCATCCATCAGAGGCTTTTAATCACCTTGCTTATGGGGAGAGGCATAAGGGCAGCCCCTGCTTCTTTCCCCATTTGATGGATTCAATCTGCTCCCTGTGTTTTTTCAATGGTTGGCTCTACCGTTTCGAGCTGGAGCATTGCCGTCCCCTGGAGGTGGTGTGGAACATTTTCCTGGGGTGATTTTATTTTATTTTATTTTATTTTATTTTTTATTTTATTTTATTTTATTTTATTTTATTTTATTTTATTTTATTTTATTTTATTTTATTTTATTTTATTTTATTTTATTTTATTATTTTATTTTATTTTATTTTATTTATATACCTCTCTATTCTTGAAGAACTCAGGGCGGTGAACAGGCACAAGATAAAACACATAGAATACAAAAATTTAAGAGCAGAAGTAAAACCGAATTAAATCAATTCAGCCCAAGACTAATTTAAAACCCCAGGTTAAGAACATTTATTATTAGTCAAGCATGTAGAAGGTAACAGATGTAAATATAAACCACGATTATGAATACAGGGAATGAATATGAATAAAGGGGTAGGACAGGGACGGTAGGGCCCCAGTGATGAAATCCAGATTTTTTTTAATACTATCGGTTCTGTGAGCGTGGCTTGGTGGCCATGGCAGGGGAGGATACTGCAAAGTTCCCATTCCCTCCCCACTCCAGGGGAAGGATACTGCAAAATCTCCATTCCCTCCCCACTCCAGGGAGAAGGATACTACAAAATCTCCATTCCCACCCCACTCCAGGGGATTGATACTGCAAAATCTCCATTCCCACCCCACTCCAGGGAGAAGGATACTGCAGAATCTCCATTCCCACCCCACTCCAGGGGAAGGATACTGCAAAATCTCCATTCCCTCCCCACTCCTGGGGGAAGGATACCACAAAATCTCCATTCCCTCCCCACTCCAGGAGATTGATACTGCAAAATCCCCATTCCCACCCCACTTTGGGGCCAGCCAGAGATGGCATTTGCTATTCTCCGAACTACTCAAAATTTCCGCTACCGGTTCTCCAGAACCTGTCAGAACCTGCTGGATTTCACCCCTGTGGTAGGCACGTTTGCATCCCTGCAAAGATTCCACAAAATTTTGCACAGGTTCTGATTGAAATTGGATAGACTTGCACAAAAGCTAAACAGAGCAGGGACTTTGAAGTGTTTTTTTTTTTTTCTTACAAAGTCTATTTTTTTCCCCCTACAAAAGCCCAACTACAGCAGATAACAAAAAATACTTTCCAGCAAAACAAACATAAAGCCATATTTGATCCTCTATTGCTCTCTAGTGGCGGAAACAAACCTCTTTCGCCTGAGCAGACTTGCATCAAATCCAGAGTTGCTGAAGAGGGAACAAAACAGAATGGAAGTAGGAAATTCATTAGAATAGAATAGAATAGAATAGAATAGAATAGAATAGAATAGAATAGAATAGAATAGAATAGAAAAGAATAGAATGGAATGGAATGGAATGGAATGGAATGGAATGGAATGGAATGGAATGGAATGGAATAGAATAGAATAGACGGGGTTGGGATGGGATGGGATGGGATGGAGGAAGAGGGAAGGAGAAGAGAAGAGAATTAGAAAAGAAGGAGAAGGAGGAAGAGGGAAGGAGAACAGAATAGACGAGAGAAGAGAAGAGAATAGGAAGAGAAGAGAAGGAGGACGAGGGAAAGAGAAGAGAATTAGAAGAGAAGGGGAAGGAGAATAGAATAGAATAGAAAGAGAAGGGAAGAAGGAAGGGGGGATAGAATAGAATAGAATAGAATAGAATAGAATAGAATAGAATAGAATAGAATAGAATAGAATAGAATAGAATAGATTTGCTTAACAGCTGTGTCAAGAAAGGTTTGTAAAATGGGGCAAAACGAATTTCACAAATGTTTCACATTACAAACAGAAATTTTGGGGCTCAGTTGCGGTCGAAAGTTGAGGACGACCTTTAATAGCTGATTTTGATGACTCAAGGATGGTTACATGCTTAGTTCCAATGGGGCAAGAAATTAACCATATTTAAAAGATAAAGGTCCCCCTCGCACATCTGTGCTAGTTGTTCCTGACTCTAGGGGGCGCTGCTCATCTCTGTTTCAAAGCCGAAGAGCCAGCGCTGTCCGAAGACGTCTCCGTGGTCATGTGGCCAGCATGACTCAACACCAAAGGTGCATGGAACGCTGTTCCCTTCCCACCAAAGGTGGTCCCTATTTTTCTACTTGCATTTTTTACCTGCTTTCGAACTGCTAGGTTGGCAGAAGCTGGGACAAGTCACGGGAGCTCACCCCGTTATGCGGCACTAGGGATTCGAACCCCTGAACTGCCGACCTTTTGATCAACAAGCTCAACGTCTTAGCCACTGAGCCACCGTATATATAACCATATTTATCTTTTGTTTATTTTTGGCGGGGGGAAGGGGGGGGGAAGGATATAATTGTAATTGAATAGATGTTTTTTCTGTAACTCAGGTGATAGAAGAGTTTTCGAAGCCAATCGCACTAGAATATTTAGAAAAACAAGAGGTGGAAGGGACCTTGGAGGTCTTCTAGTCCAACCCCCTGCTTAGGCACTGTGTTGTTAGATCTTGACTGACGTTGATACAGACTAGGGGTGAAATCCAGCAGGTTCTGGAGAACCGGTAGCAGAAATTTTGAGTAGTTCTGAGAACCGGCAAATACCACCTCTGGCTGGCCCCAGAGTTGTGTGGGAAGGGAGATTTTGCAGTATCCTTCCCCTGGAGCGGGGAGGAAATTGGGATTTTACAGTATCCTTCCCCTGGGGTGGGGAGGGAATGGGGATTTTGTAGTAACCTTCCCCTGGAGTGGGGAGGGAATGGGGATTTTGCAGTACCTTTCCCCTGGAGCGGGGAGGAAATTGGGATTTTACAGTATCCTTCCCCTGGAGCGGGGAGGAAATTGGGATTTTACAGTATCCTTCCCCTGGGGTGGGGAGGGAATGGGGATTTTGCAGTAACTTTCCCCTGGAGTGGGGAGGGAAATGGAGATTTTGCAGTATCCTTCCCCTGGAGTGGGGAGGGAATGGGGATTTTGCAGTAGCCTTCCCCTGGAGTGGGGAGGAAATTGGGATTTTACAGTATCCTTCCCCTGGAGCGGGGAGGAAATTGGGATTTTACAGTATCCTTCCCCTGGAGTGGGGAGGGAAATGGAGATTTTGCAGTATCCTTCCCCTGGAGTGGGGAGGGAATGGGGATTTTGCAGTAGCCCTCCCCTGGAGTGGGGAGGGAATGGGGATTTTGCAGTACCTTTCGCCTGGAGTGGGGAGGGAATGGGGATTTTGCAGTATCCTTCCCCTGCCACGCCTCCCAAGCTACGCCGCTAAGCCACACCACACCCACCAAGCCACGCCCACAGAACCAGTAGTAAAAATATTTGGATTTCACCACTGATACAGACCCGTCTTGGTTGATCTTCCTAGAAGGAGGAGGATTGTATTGAAAATCAACCCTTTCAATACACACATCGGCAATGTGCAGAGAAGACGATCCAAGAGGGGGAGAAGGGTGAGTGGGTGGAGGGAATATTACGGATGTGAAGCCAGTTCTCTTATGCTTCACTTCAGGGTATGAAGTCTTGGTGTGTGCCTGGTGTGGGAGGAATGTGTTGGCTCTTGTTTGGCCATGCCAAAAAAAATAAATAAAAAAAAAACAGAGGACAAATAAACAGGCCCTGGATTCCGTCATAGCTTTTGCAAGCTCCTGTCGGATTGCCAAAACAGCTGGAGGGAAAGGACAGGAAGTTAAAGACAGCAGTCTTTTCAAAGTTTGTAAAACAAACAAACAGCAATTCATTAATGAATTTGCACGAGGGGAGCAGGGAAAGTGTGTGTGTGGGGGAAACAACACTGCCTGGGGAGGAAGAAAAAAAAATATATATATAGCATGGCACTCTCCATTGCAATCAAGCCCCAACAAGCAATTGTTGCATACAAGTGGAGAGATCCGCGCAGGAATGGGGCGTAGACCTTACAAAGATGTTCTCTGAATTCAACCTTGGCTCTCCTTTCTTTTGTCTGTGATTTCATGGCAAAGGTTCAGCCCGGGAATGGGGATCTGGCCTTCTCGAAATGGCCGTAAAAATTGCCCCTCTCTTTTCTTCCTAAATTTCAGCAAGGGAGGATCATGAACAATATTAGGGCTCTGGAGGCTAAAACATACGAAGAACGGTTGCAGGAACTGGGCATGGCTAGTCTAGTGAAGAGAAGGACCAGGGGAGACAGGAGAGCAGTCTTCCAATATTTGAGGGGCTGCTACAGAGAGGAGGAGGGGGTCAAGCTATTTTCCAAAACACCTGAAGGCCAGACAAGGAAGAATGGATGGAAACTGAACAAGGAGAGATTCAACCTAGAAATAAGGAGACATTTCTTGCCAGTTTAGAACAATTAACCTAGAGTCCTGCATCCAGTTTGGGTCACCACACTATAAAAAAAGATGTTGAGACCCTAGAAAGAGTGCAGAGAAGAGAAACCAAGAGGATTAGGGGGCTGGAGGATGAAACATACCATGAAAAGTTGCAAGAACTGGGCATGGCTGGTCTAGTGAAGAGAAGGACCAGGGGAGACAGGATAGCAGTCTTCCAATATTTGAGGGGCTGCCACAGAGAGTAGGGGGTCAAGCTATTTTCCAAAGCACCCGAAGGCCAGACAAGGAATAATGGATGATCAAGGAGAGATTCAACCTAAAAATAAGGATAAATTTTCTGACACTGAGAACAATCAACCCATGGAACAGAAGTTGCCTTCAGAAGTTGTGGGAGCTTCATCCCTGGAAGCTTTCAAGAAGAGACTGGACTGCCATCTGTCAGAAAGGGTGTAGGGTCTCCTGCTTGGGCAGGAGGTTGGACTAGATGACCTACAAGGTCCCTTCCATCTCTGTTAATCTGTATATTGGATATTATGGCTCATGAGTCTTCCTGTTTGGATACATACCGTAAAATACATACGTTTTTTAGATACATACGTGTGTAGCGAAAATCCAGTAGACTAGATGGTAGCTAACAGCTAAAGATGGTTGCAGCGCGTCACCATCATGATCAAATGATTGGGTAGATCTTCTGCGCCACGGACGCCAGAGATGTATTGTGGTTAGAATGCGGTACTGCAGGCGACTTCTGCTGACTGCCGGCTGCCTGCAATTTGACAGATCGAATCTCACCGGGGTCAAGGTTGACTCAGTCTTCCACCCTTCTGAGGTCGGTAAAACAAGGTCCCAGATTGTTATGGGCAACAGGCGGACTCTGTAAACCGCTTAGAGAGGGCTTGTGAAGCGGTATATAAGTCTATGTGCTATTGCTATTGTAGAAGACCTCCAAGGTCCTTTCCACCTCTGTTATTACTCCGTGTTCTGTATTTTCAACAATTGCTTAACGTGGAACACCAAAGATGCATCAGAGAAGTTCTTTCCCATCTTTTGGATCCTAAACAAAGGCAAGTCATTAAAATTAAAATAAAAATTAAAAAACCAACCCCAAATTCCTAACTCTCCATCCAGGTATTTCACAGAGTTGCTGGCTGCCAATCTAGCTTCATACGTCTTTGACAACATCTAAGTTCTCAACATCAAAAAGAGAGGAACAAAACTTCTGGGTAGCCTGAGGAAGTCTACCCCTACAGCGTTTTTAGTTGCTATTATTAGCTCCTTTCTCAACCACTCAGGTGTTTTTACACGGATTTCTTCAGCGTCATTTGGATTTAGATAAATGAACTGTCAAGTTGTCTCCTAGCAACCTTCGACACAACCCCACATCTGTTTTCCCTCCAATGACCCCATTCCATGTACACACTTAACTCAATCTTTTACTTACGCAGCCAAGTTTTCTTACCCAGGGATCTAAGAGCATCCAGCATCCACATTCTAGATAGCGCTAACAAAAGCAATAGCACTTAGACTTATATACTGCTTCGTGGAGGTTTTATAACCCTCTCTAAGCGGTTTACAATCAGCCTATTGCCCCCAACAATCTGGGTCCTCATTTTACTGATCTTGGAAGGATGGAAGGCAGAGTCAACCTTGAGTTAGTCAGGATCGAACTCCTGACTTGCGGGCAGAGTCAGCCTGCAATACTGCATTCTAACCACTGTGCCACCTCGGCCCTCCTCCTTCTCCTTCTTCTCTGAAGAAGAAAGAGGGACCTATTGTGGTCCGCCAGCAGCCTGCAGAGCTGGCAGTGGAGTCGGACAGTGAGGAGGCTGGGGAGGAACATGGGCCGGTCCTGGAGTCTGGGGAAGGCTCGGACGAGGGCTCTGCATCAGAGGCAGAGTTGGGAGCAGGGACATTTGGAAGCGATGCGCATACTCTGGAGCCTCCAGAGGCGGACAGCAGAGAGGCAGAGGAACAGGAGGAGCCTGTTCCTAGTGCATGCATGCGCAGAGCTGCCAGAAGGCAAGAGCAGCTAAAGCAAAAGGGACGACTCGGGAGTAAGGCCAGGAGATGATTGGCC
>NW_027257046.1:0-60642 GCF_029215685.1 Pituophis catenifer annectens | reverse complement strand
AAAACAGCTAATAATAACATTTTTAACCATGGAATTCCACCCCGAATCACATTCAAGCATCCGTTGTTACATTTGAGTCAAAAAAAATTTTTTTGCTCATCGGCAGTTTTTTTTCTGACCCCGGCATCACGCGTTTTCTTCCTCGGGCAGCAAAAATACTCGATTTTCAAAAACAGCTAATAATAACATTTTTAAGCATGGAATTCCACCATGAATCACATTCTAGCATCCGTTGTTACATTTGAGTCAAAAAAAATTTTTTTTGCTCCTGGGCGGATTTTTTTCTGACCCCGGCATCACGCGTTTTCTTCCTCTGGGAGCAAAAAACACTCGATTTTTAAAACAGCTAATAATAACATTTTGAAGCAAGGAATTCCACCCCGAATCACATTCTAGCATCCGTTGTTACATTTGAGTCAAAAGAAAATTTTTTGCTCCTGGGCGCTTTTTTTTCTGACCCCGGCATCACGCGTTTTCTTCCTCGGGCAGCAAAAACACTCGATTTTTAAAAACAGCTAATAATAACATTTTTAACCATGGAATTCCACCCCGAATCACATTCAAGCATCCGTTGTTACATTTGAGGTCAAAAAAATTTTTTTTGCTCCTCGGCAGTTTTTTTTCTGACCCCGGCATCACGCGTTTTCTTCCTCGGGCAGCAAAAATACTCGATTTTCAAAAACAGCTAATAATAACATTTTTAAGCATGGAATTCCACCATGAATCACATTCTAGCATCCGTTGTTACATTTGAGTCAAAAAAATTTTTTTGCTCCTGGGCGGCTTTTTTTCTGACCCCGGCATCACGTGTTTTCTTCCTCTGGGAGCAAAAACACTCGATTTTTAAAAACAGCTAATAATAACATTTTTAAGCATGGAATTCCACCCCGAATCACATTCTAGCATCCGTTATTACATTTTGAGTCCAAAAAAATTTTTTTTGCTCCTGGGCAGTTTTTTTTTCTGACCCCGGTATCACGTGTTTTCTTCCTCGGGCAGCAAAAACACTCGATTTTTAAAAACAGCTAATAATAACATTTTTAAGCATGGAATTCCACCCCGAATCACATTCTAGCATCTGTTGTTACATTTGAGTAAAAAAAATTTTTTTTGCTCCTGGGCAGTTTTTTTTCTGACCCCGGCATCACGCGTTTTCTTCCTCGGACAGCAAAAATACTCAATTTTTAAAAACAGCTAATAATAACCATTTTTAAGCATGGAATTCCACCATGAATCACATTCAAGCATCCGTGTGTTACATTTGAGTCAAAAAAAAATTTTTTGCTCCTGGGCGGCTTTTTTTCTGACCCCGGCATCACGCGTTTTCTTCCTCTGGGAGCAAAAACACTCGATTTTTAAAAACAGCTAATAATAACATTTTTAAGCATGGAATTCCACCCCGAATCACATTCTAGCATCCGTTGTTACATTTGAGTCAAAAGAAATTTTTTTGCTCCTGGGCGGCTTTTTTTTCTGACCCCGGCATCACGCGTTTTCTTCCTCGGGCAGCAAAACACTCGATTTTTAAAAACAGCTAATAATAACATTTTTAACCATGGAATTCCACCCCGAATCACATTCAAGCATCCGTTGTTACATTTGAGTCAAAAAAATTTTTTTGCTCCTGGGCAGTTTTTTTTGTGACCCCGGCATCACGCGTTTTCTTCCTCGGACAGCAAAAATACTCGATTTTTAAAAAACAGCTAATAATAACATTTTTAAGCATGGAATTCCACCATGAATCACATTCTAGCATCCGTTGTTACATTTGAGTCAAAAGAAAATTTTTTGCTCCTGGGCAGTTTTTTTTCTGACCCCGGCATCACGCGTTTTCCTCCTCGGGCAGCAAAAACCCTCGATTTTAAAAAACAGCTAATAATAACATTTTTAAGCATGGAATTCCACCTCGAATCACATTCTAGCATCCGTTGTTACATTTGAGTCAAAAAAAAATTTTTTTGCTCCTGGGCAGTTTTTTTTCTGACCCCCGGCATCACGCGTTTTTTTCCTCTGGGAGCAAAAACACTCGATTTTTAAAAACAGCTAATAATAACATTTTTTAAGCATGGAATTCACCCCGAATCACATTCTAGCATCCGTTGTTACATTTGAGTCAAAAAAAAATTTTTTGCTCCTGGGCAGTTTTTTTTTCTGACACCGGTATCACGCGTTTTCTTCCTCGGGCAGCAAAACACTCAATTTTTAAAAACAGCTAATAATAACATTTTTAAGCATGAATTCCACCCCGAATCACATTCTAGCATCCGTTATTACATTTGAGTCAAAAAAATTTTTTTTGCTCCTGGGCAGTTTTTTTTCTGACCCCGGTATCACGCGTTTTCTTCCTCGGGCAGCAAAAACACTCGATTTTTAAAAACAGCTAATAATAACATTTTTAAGCATGGAATTCCACCCCGAATCACATTCTAGCATCTGTTGTTACATTTGAGTCAAAAAAATTTTTTTTGCTCCTGGGCGGCTTTTTTTCTGACCCCGGCATCACGCGTTTTCTTCCTCGGGCAGCAAAAACACTCGATTTTTTAAAAAAGCTAATAATAACATTTTTAAGCATGGAATTCCACCCCGAATCACATTCTAGCATCCGTTGTTACATTTGAGTCAAAAAAAAATTTTTTTGATCCTTGGCAGCTTTTTTTTCTGACCGCGGCATCACGCGTTTTCTTCCTGGGGGAGCAAAAACACTCGATTTTTAAAAACAGCTAATGATAACATTTTTAAGCATTTAATTCCACCCCGAATCACATTCTAGCATCCATTGTTACATTTGAGTCAAAAAAAATTTTTTTGCTCCTTGGCAGATTTTTTTTCTGACCCCGGCATCACGCGTTTTCTTCCTCTGGGAGCAAAAACACTCGATTTTTAAAAACAGCTAATAATAACATTTTTAAGCATGGAATTTCCACCCCGAATCACATTCTAGCATCCGTTGTTACATTTGAGTCAAAAAAAAATTTTTTTGCTCCTGGGCGGCTTTTTTTTCTGACCCCGGCATCACGCGTTTTCTTCCTCGGGCAGCAAAAATACTCGATTTTTAAAAACAGCTAATAAAACATTTTTCAGCATGGAATTCCACCCCGAATCACATTCTAGCATCCGTTGTTACATTTGAGTCAAAAAAAATTTTTTTGATCCTTGGCAGCTTTTTTTCTGACCGCTGGCATCACGCGTTTTCTTCCTCGGAGAGCAAAAACACTCGATTTTTAAAAACAGCTAATAATAACATTTTTAAGCATGGAATTCCACCCCGAATCACATTCTAGCATCCGTTGTTACATTTGAGTCAAAAAAATTTTTTTTTGCTCCTGGGCGGCTTTTTTTCTGACCCCGGCATCACGCGTTTTCTTCCTCTGGGAGCAAAAACACTCGATTTTTAAAAACAGCTAATAATAACATTTTTAAGCATGGAATTCCACCCCGAATCACATTCTAGCATCCCGTTGTTACATTTGAGTCAAAAAAAATTTTTTTGCTCCTGGGCAGTTTTTTTTTCTGACCCCGGCATCACGCGTTTTCTTCCTCTGGGAGCAAAAACACTCGATTTTTAAAAACAGCTAATAATAACATTTTTAAGCATGGAATTCCACCCCGAATCACATTCTAGCATCCGTTGTTACATTTGAGTCAAAAAAATTTTTTTTGCTGCTGGGCAATTTTTTTCTGACCCCGGCATCACGCGTTTTCTTCCTCGGGCAGCAAAAACACTCGATTTTTAAAAACAGCTAATAATAACATTTTTAAGCATGGAATTCCACCCCGAATCACATTCTAGCATCCGTTGTTACATTTGAGTCAAAAAATTTTTTTTTGATCCTTGGCAGCTTTTTTTCTGACCGCAGCATCACGCGTTTTCTTCCTCGGGGAGCAAAAACACTCGATTTTTAAAAACAGCTAATGATAACATTTTTAAGCATGGAATTCCACCCCGAATCACATTCTAGCATCCGTTGTTACATTTGAGTCAAAAAAAAATTTTTTGCTCCTGGGCGGCTTTTTTTCTGACCCCGGCATCACGCGTTTTCTTCCTCGGGCAGCAAAAAACACTCGATTTTTAAAAAAAGCTAATAATAACATTTTTAAGCATGGAATTCCACCCCGAATCACATTCTAGCATCCGTTGTTACATTTGAGTCAAAAAAAATTTTTTTGCTCCTTGGCAGCTTTTTTTCCGACCGCGGCATCACGCGTTTTCTTCCTCGGGCAGCAAAAACACTCGATTTTTAAAAAAAAGCTAATAATAACATTTTTCAGCATGGAATTCCACCCCGAATCACATTCTAGCATCCGTTGTTACATTTGAGTCAAAAAAAATTTTTTTGATCCTTGGCAGCTTTTTTTCTGACCGCGGCATCACGCGTTTTCTTCCTCGGAGAGCAAAAACACTCGATTTTTTAAAAACAGCTAATAATAACATTTTTAAGCATGGAATTCCACCCCGAATCACATTCTAGCATCCGTTGTTACATTTGAGTCAAAAAAATTTTTTTTGCTCCTGGGCGGCTTTTTTTCTGACCCCGGCATCACGCGTTTTCTTCCTCTGGGAGCAAAAACACTCGATTTTTAAAAACAGCTAATAATAACATTTTTAAGCATGGAATTCCACCCCGAATCACATTCTAGCATCCGTTGTTACATTTGAGTCAAAAAAAATTTTTTTGCTCCTGGGCAGTTTTTTTTCTGACCCCGGCATCACGCGTTTTCTTCCTCTGGGAGCAAAAACACTCGATTTTTAAAAACAGCTAATAATAACATTTTTAAGCATGGAATTCCACCCCGAATCACATTCTAGCATCCGTTGTTACATTTGAGTCAAAAAAATTTTTTTTGCTGCTGGGCAATTTTTTTCTGACCCCGGCATCACGCGTTTTCTTCCTCGGGCAGCAAAAACACTCGATTTTTAAAAACAGCTAATAATAACATTTTTAAGCATGGAATTCCACCCCGAATCACATTCTAGCATCCGTTGTTACATTTGAGTCAAAAAAATTTTTTTTGATCCTTGGCAGCTTTTTTTCTGACCGCAGCATCACGCGTTTTCTTCCTCGGGGAGCAAAAACACTCGATTTTTAAAAACAGCTAATGATAACATTTTTAAGCATGGAATTCCACCCCGAATCACATTCTAGCATCCGTTGTTACATTTGAGTCAAAAAAAAATTTTTTGCTCCTGGGCGGCTTTTTTTCTGACCCCGGCATCACGCTTTTTCTTCCTCGGGCAGCAAAAATACTCGATTTTTAAAAACAGCTAATAATAACATTTTTAAGCATGGAATTCCACCCCAAATCACATTCTAGCATCCGTTGTTACATTTGAGTCAAAGGAAAATTTTTTGCTCCTGTGCAGTTTTTTTTCTGACCCCGGCATCACGCGTTTTCCTCCTCGGGCAGCAAAAACCCTCTATTTTAAAAAACAGCTAATAATAACATTTTTAAGCATGGAATTCCACCTCGAATCACATTCTAGCATCCGTTGTTACATTTGAGTCAAAAAAAATTTTTTTGCTCCTTGGCAGCTTTTTTTCCGACCGCGGCATCACGCGTTTTCTTCCTCGGGCAGCAAAAACACTCGATTTTTAAAAAAAGCTAATAATAACATTTTTAAGCATGGAATTCCACCCCGAATCACATTCTAGCATCCGTTGTTACATTTGAGTCAAAAAAAAAATTTTTTGCTCCTGGGCAGTTTTTTTTCTGACCCCCGGCATCACGCGTTTTCTTCCTCTGGGAGCAAAAACACTCGATTTTAAAAACAGCTGATAATAACATTTTTAAGCATGGAATTCCACCCCGAATCACATTCTAGCATCCGTTGTTACATTTGAGTCAAAAAAAATTTTTTTGATCCTTGGCAGCTTTTTTTCTGACCGCGGCATCACGCGTTTTCTTGCTCGGGGAGCAAAAACACTCGATTTTCAAAAACAGCTAATAATAACATTTTTAAGCATGGAATTCCACCCCGAATCACATTCTAGCATCCGTTGTTACATTTGAGTCAAAAAAATTTTTTTTGCTCCTGGGCAGTTTTTTTTCTGACCCCGGCATCACGCGTTTTCTTCCTCGGGCAGCAAAAATACTCGATTTTCAAAAACAGCTAATAATAACATTTTTAAGCATGGAATTCCACCCCGAATCACATTCTAGCATCCGTTGTTACATTTGAGTCAAAAGAAAATTTTTTGCTCCTGGGCGGCTTTTTTTCTGACCCTGGCATCACGCGTTTTCTTCCTCGGGCAGCAAAAACACTCGATTTTTAAAACAGCTAATAATAACATTTTTAACCATGGGAATTCCACCCCGAATCACATTCAAGCATCCGTTGTTACATTTGAGTCAAAAAAATTTTTTTTTGCTCATCGGCAGTTTTTTTTTCTGACCCCGGCATCACGCGTTTTCTTCCTCGGGCAGCAAAAATACTCGATTTTCAAAAACAGCTAATAATAACATTTTTAAGCATGGAATTCCACCATGAATCACATTCTAGCATCCGTTGTTACATTTGAGTCAAAAAAAATTTTTTTGCTCCTGGGCGGATTTTTTTCTGACCCCGGCATCACGCGTTTTCTTCCTCTGGGAGCAAAAACACTCGATTTTTAAAAACAGCTAATAATAACATTTTGAAGCAAGGAATTCCACCCCGAATCACATTCTAGCATCCGTTGTTACATTTGAGTCAAAAGAAAATTTTTTGCTCCTGGGCGGCTTTTTTTCTGACCCCGGCATCACGCGTTTTCTTCCTCGGGCAGCAAAAACACTCGATTTTTAAAAACAGCTAATAATAACATTTTTAACCATGGAATTCCACCCCGAATCACATTCAAGCATCCGTTGTTACATTTGAGTCAAAAAAAATTTTTTTGCTCCTCGGCAGTTTTTTTTCTGACCCCGGCATCACGCGTTTTTCTTCCTCGGGCAGCAAAAATACTCGATTTTCAAAAACAGCTAATAATAACATTTTTAAGCATGGAATTCCACCATGAATCACATTCTAGCATCCGTTGTTACATTTGAGTCAAAAAAAATTTTTTTGCTCCTGGGCGGCTTTTTTTCTGTCCCCGGCATCACGCGTTTTCTTCCTCTGGGAGCAAAAACACTCGATTTTTAAAAACAGCTAATAATAACATTTTTAAGCATGGAATTCCACCCCGAATCACATTCTAGCATCCGTTATTACATTTGAGTCAAAAAAATTTTTTTTGCTCCTGGGCAGTTTTTTTTCTGACCCCGGTATCACGTGTTTTCTTCCTCGGGCAGCAAAAACACTCGATTTTTAAAAACAGCTAATAATAACATTTTTAAGCATGGAATTCCACCCCCGAATCACATTCTAGCATCTGTTGTTACATTTGAGTCAAAAAAAATTTTTTTGCTCCTGGGCAGTTTTTTTTCTGACCCCGGCATCACGCGTTTTCTTCCTCGGACAGCAAAAATACTCAATTTTTAAAAACAGCTAATAATAACATTTTTAAGCATGGAATTCCACCATGAATCACATTCAAGCATCCGTTGTTACATTTGAGTCAAAAAAAATTTTTTTGCTCCTGGGCGGCTTTTTTTCTGACCCCGGCATCACGCGTTTTCTTCCTCTGGGAGCAAAAACACTCGATTTTTAAAAACAGCTAATAATAACATTTTTAAGCATGGAATTCCACCCCGAATCACATTCTAGCATCCGTTGTTACATTTGAGTCAAAAGAAAATTTTTTGCTCCTGGGCGGCTTTTTTTCTGACCCCGGCATCACGCGTTTTCTTCCTCGGGCAGCAAAAACACTCGATTTTTAAAAACAGCTAATAATAACATTTTTAACCATGGAATTCCACCCCGAATCACATTCAAGCATCCGTTGTTACATTTGAGTCAAAAAAATTTTTTTTGCTCCTGGGCAGTTTTTTTTGTGACCCCGGCATCACGCGTTTTCTTCCTCGGACAGCAAAAATACTCGATTTTTAAAAACAGCTAATAATAACATTTTTAAGCATGGAATTCCACCATGAATCACATTCTAGCATCCGTTGTTACATTTGAGTCAAAAAAAATTTTTTTGCTCCTGGGCAGTTTTTTTTCTGACCCCGGCATCACGCGTTTTCCTCCTCGGGCAGCAAAAACCCTCGATTTTTAAAAAACAGCTAATAATAACATTTTTAAGCATGGAATTCCACCTCGAATCACATTCTAGCATCCGTTGTTACATTTGAGTCAAAAAAAATTTTTTTGCTCCTGGGCAGTTTTTTTTTCTGACCCCGGCATCACGCGTTTTTTTCCTCTGGGAGCAAAAAACACTCGATTTTTAAAAACAGCTAATAATAACATTTTTAAGCATGGAATTCCACCCCGAATCACATTCTAGCATCCGTTGTTACATTTGAGTCAAAAAAAAATTTTTTGCTCCTGGGCAGTTTTTTTTTTCTGACACCGGTATCACGCGTTTTCTTCCTCGGGCAGCAAAAACACTCAATTTTTTAAAAACAGCTAATAATAACATTTTTTAAGCATGGAATTCCACCCCGAATCACATTCTAGCATCCGTTATTACATTTGAGTCAAAAAAATTTTTTTTGCTCCTGGGCAGTTTTTTTTCTGACCCCGGTATCACGCGTTTTCTTCCTCGGGCAGCAAAAACACTCGATTTTTAAAAACAGCTAATAATAACCATTTTTAAGCATGGAATTCCCACCCCGAATCACATTCTAGCATCTGTTGTTACATTTGAGTCAAAAAAATTTTTTTTTGCTTCTGGGCAGTTTTTTTTCTGACCCCGGCATCACGCGTTTTCTTCCTCGGACAGCAAAAATAATCAATTTTTAAAAACAGCTAATAATAACATTTTTAAGCATGGAATTCCACCATGAATCACATTCAAGCATCCGTTGTTACATTTGAGTCAAAAGAAAATTTTTTGCTCCTGGGCAGTTTTTTTTCTGACCCCGGCATCACGCGTTTTCTTCCTCTGGGAACAAAAACACTCGATTTTAAAAAACAGCTAATAATAACATTTTTCAGCATGGAATTGCACCCCGAATCACATTCTAGCATCCGTTGTTACATTTGAGTCAAAAAAAATTTTTTTGATCCTTGGCAGCTTTTTTTCTGACCGCGGCATCACGCGTTTTCTTCCTCGGGGAGCAAAAACACTCGATTTTTAAAAACAGCTAATAATTACATTTTTAAGCATGGAATACCACCCCGAATCACATTCTAGCATCCGTTGTTACATTTGAGTCAAAAAAAATTTTTTTGCCCCTGGGCGGCTTTTTTTCTGACCCCGGCATCACGCGTTTTCTTCCTCGGGCAGCAAAAATACTCGATTTTTAAAAACAGCTAATAATAACATTTTTAAGCATGGAATTCCACCCCGAATCACATTCTAGCATCCGTTGTTACATTTGAGTCAAAAAAATTTTTTTTGCTCCTCGGCGGCTTTTTTTCTGACCCCGGCATCACGCGTTTTCTTCCTCGGGCAGCAAAAACACTCGATTTTTTAAAAACAGCTAATAATAACATTTTTAAGCATGGAATTCCACCATGAATCACATTCAAGCATCCGTTGTTACATTTGAGTCAAAAAAAATTTTTTTGCTCCTGGGCGGCTTTTTTTCTGACCCCGGCATCACGCGTTTTCTTCCTCTGGGAGCAAAAACACTCGATTTTTAAAAACAGCTAATAATAACATTTTTAAGCATGGAATTCCACCCCGAATCACATTCTAGCATCCGTTGTTACATTTGAGTCAAAAGAAAATTTTTTTGCTCCTGGGCGGCTTTTTTTCTGACCCCGGCATCACGCGTTTTCTTCCTCGGGCAGCAAAAACACTCGATTTTTAAAAACAGCTAATAATAACATTTTTAACCATGGAATTCCACCCCGAATCACATTCAAGCATCCGTTGTTACATTTGAGTCAAAAAAATTTTTTTTGCTCCTGGGCAGTTTTTTTTGTGACCCCGGCAATCACGCGTTTTCTTCCTCGGACAGCAAAAATACTCGATTTTTAAAAACAGCTAATAATAACATTTTTAAGCATGGAATTCCACCATGAATCACATTCTAGCATCCGTTGTTACATTTGAGTCAAAAGAAATTTTTTTGCTCCTGGGCAGTTTTTTTTTCTGACCCCGGCATCACGCGTTTTCCTCCTCGGGCAGCAAAAACCCTCGATTTTAAAAAAACAGCTAATAATAACATTTTTAAGCATGGAATTCCACCTCGAATCACATTCTAGCATCCGTTGTTACATTTGAGTCAAAAAAAATTTTTTTGCTCCTGGGGCAGTTTTTTTTCTGACCCCGGCATCACGCGTTTTTTTCCTCTGGAGCAAAAACACTCGATTTTTAAAAACAGCTAATAATAACATTTTTAAGCATGGAATTCCACCCCGAATCACATTCTAGCATCCGTTGTTACATTTGTGTCAAAAAAAAAATTTTTTGCTCCTGGGCAGTTTTTTTTCTGACACCGGTATCACGCGTTTTCTTCCTCGGGCAGCAAAAACACTCAATTTTTAAAAACAGCTAATAATAACATTTTTAAGCATGGAATTCCACCCCGAATCACATTCTAGCATCCGTTATTACATTTGAGTCAAAAAAATTTTTTTTGCTCCTGGGCAGTTTTTTTTTCTGACCCCGGTATCACGCGTTTTCTTCCTCGGGCAGCAAAAACACTCGATTTTTAAAAACAGCTAATAATAACATTTTTAAGCATGGAATTCCACCCCGAATCACATTCTAGCATCTGTTGTTACATTTGAGTCAAAAAAATTTTTTTTTGCTCCTGGGCGGCTTTTTTTCTGACCCCGGCATCACGCGTTTTCTTCCTCGGGCAGCAAAAACACTCGATTTTTTAAAAAAGCTAATAATAACATTTTTAAGCATGGAATTCCACCCCGAATCACATTCTAGCATCCGTTGTTACATTTGAGTCAAAAAAAAATTTTTTTGATCCTTGGCAGCTTTTTTTCTGACCGCGGCATCACGCGTTTTCTTCCTGGGGGAGCAAAAACACTCGATTTTTAAAAACAGCTAATGATAACATTTTTAAGCATTTAATTCCACCCCGAATCACATTCTAGCATCCATTGTTACATTTGAGTCAAAAAAAATTTTTTTGCTCCTTGGCAGATTTTTTTCTGACCCCGGCATCACGCGTTTTCTTCCTCTGGGAGCAAAAACACTCGATTTTTAAAAACAGCTAATAATAACATTTTTAAGCATGGAATTCCACCCCGAATCACATTCTAGCATCCGTTGTTACATTTGAGTCAAAAAAAAAATTTTTTGCTCCTGGGCGGCTTTTTTTCTGACCCCGGCATCACGCGTTTTCTTCCTCGGGCAGCAAAAATACTCGATTTTTAAAAACAGCTAATAAAACATTTTTCAGCATGGAATTCCACCCCGAATCACATTCTAGCATCCGTTGTTACATTTGAGTCAAAAAAAAATTTTTTTGATCCTTGGCAGCTTTTTTTTCTGACCGCGGCATCACGCGTTTTCTTCCTCGGAGAGCAAAAACACTCGATTTTTAAAAACAGCTAATAATTACATTTTTAAGCATGGAATACCACCCCGAATCACATTCTAGCATCCGTTGTTACATTTGAGTCAAAAAAAATTTTTTTGCTCCTGGGCAGTTTTTTTTCCTGACCCCGGCATCACGCGTTTTTTTCCTCTGGGAGCAAAAACACTCGATTTTTAAAAACAGCTAATAATAACATTTTTAAGCATGGAATTCCACCCCGAATCACATTCTAGCATCCGTTGTTACATTTGAGTCAAAAAAATTTTTTTTGCTCCTGGGCGGCTTTTTTTTCTGACCCCGGCATCACGCGTTTTCTTCCTCTGGGAGCAAAAACACTCGATTTTTAAAAACAGCTAATAATAACATTTTTAAGCATGGAATTCCACCCCGAATCACATTCTAGCATCCGTTGGTTACATTTGAGTCAAAAAAAATTTTTTTGCTCCTGGGCAGTTTTTTTTTCTGACCCCGGCATCACGCGTTTTCTTCCTCTGGGAGCAAAAACACTCGATTTTTAAAAACAGCTAATAATAACATTTTTAAGCATGGAATTCCACCCCGAATCACATTCTAGCATCCGTTGTTACATTTGAGTCAAAAAAATTTTTTTTGCTGCTGGGGCAATTTTTTTTCTGACCCCGGCATCACGCGTTTTTCTTCCTCGGGCAGCAAAAACACTCGATTTTTAAAAACAGCTAATAATAACATTTTTAAGCATGGAATTCCACCCCGAATCACATTCTAGCATCCGTTGTTACATTTGAGTCAAAAAAATTTTTTTTGATCCTTGGCAGCTTTTTTTCTGACCGCAGCATCACGCGTTTTCTTCCTCGGGGAGCAAAAACACTCGATTTTTTAAAAACAGCTAATGATAACATTTTTAAGCATGGAATTCCACCCCGAATCACATTCTAGCATCCGTTGTTACATTTGAGTCAAAAAAAAATTTTTGCTCCTGGGCGGCTTTTTTTCTGACCCCGGCATCACGCTTTTTCTTCCTCGGGCAGCAAAAATACTCGATTTTTAAAAACAGCTAATAATAACATTTTTAAGCATGGAATTCCACCCCAAATCACATTCTAGCATCCGTTGTTACATTTGAGTCAAAGGAAAAATTTTTTGCTCCTGTGCAGTTTTTTTTCTGACCCCGGCATCACGCGTTTTCCTCCTCGGGCAGCAAAAACCCTCTATTTTAAAAAACAGCTAATAATAACATTTTTAAGCATGGAATTCCACCTCGAATCACATTCTAGCATCCGTTGTTACATTTGAGTCAAAAAAAAATTTTTTTGCTCCTTGGCAGCTTTTTTTCCGACCGCGGCATCACGCGTTTTCTTCCTCGGGCAGCAAAAACACTCGATTTTTAAAAAAAGCTAATAATAACATTTTTAAGCATGGAATTCCACCCCGAATCACATTCTAGCATCCGTTGTTACATTTGAGTCAAAAAAAAATTTTTTGCTCCTGGGCAGTTTTTTTTCTGACCCCCGGCATCACGCGTTTTCTTCCTCTGGGAGCAAAAACACTCGATTTTAAAAACAGCTGATAATAACATTTTTTAAGCATGGAATTCCACCCCGAATCACATTCTAGCATCCGTTGTTACATTTGAGTCAAAAAAAATTTTTTTTGATCCTTGGCAGCTTTTTTTCTGACCGCGGCATCACGCGTTTTTCTTGCTCGGGGAGCAAAAACACTCGATTTTCAAAAACAGCTAATAATAACATTTTTAAGCATGGAATTCCACCCCGAATCACATTCTAGCATCCGTTGTTACATTTGAGTCAAAAAAATTTTTTTGCTCCTGGGCAGTTTTTTTTCTGACCCCCCGGCATCACGCGTTTTCTTCCTCGGGCAGCAAAAATACTCGATTTTCAAAAACAGCTAATAATAACATTTTTTAAGCATGGAATTCCACCCCGAATCACATTCTAGCATCCGTTGTTACATTTGAGTCAAAAAGAAAATTTTTTGCTCCTGGGCGGGGTCTTTTTTTCTGACCCTGGCATCACGCGTTTTCTTCCTCGGGCAGCAAAAACACTCGATTTTTAAAAAACAGCTAATAATAACATTTTTAACCATGGAATTCCACCCCGAATCACATTCAAGCATCCGTTGTTACATTTGAGTCAAAAAAATTTTTTTTGCTCATCGGCAGTTTTTTTTCTGACCCCGGCATCACGCGTTTTTCTTCCTCGGGCAGCAAAAATACTCGATTTTCAAAAACAGCTAATAATAACATTTTTAAGCATGGAATTCCACCATGAATCACATTCTAGCATCCGTTGTTACATTTGAGTCAAAAAAAATTTTTTTTGCTCCTGGGCGGATTTTTTTTCTGACCCCGGCATCACGCGTTTTCTTCCTCTGGGAGCAAAAACACTCGATTTTTAAAAACAGCTAATAATAACATTTTGAAGCAAGGATTCCACCCCGAATCACATTCTAGCATCCGTTGTTACATTTGAGTCAAAAGAAAATTTTTTGCTCCTGGGCGGCTTTTTTTTCTGACCCCGGCATCACGCGTTTTCTTCCTCGGGCAGCAAAAAACACTCGATTTTTAAAACAGCTAATAATAACATTTTTAACCATGGAATTCCACCCCGAATCACATTCAAGCATCCGTTGTTACATTTGAGTCAAAAAAAATTTTTTTGCTCCTCGGCAGTTTTTTTTCTGACCCCGGCATCACGCGTTTTCTTCCTCGGGCAGCAAAAATACTCGATTTTCAAAAACAGCTAATAATAACATTTTTAAGCATGGAATTCCACCATGAATCACATTCTAGCATCCGTTGTTACATTTGAGTCAAAAAAAATTTTTTTGCTCCTGGGCGGCTTTTTTTTCTGTCCCCGGCATCACGCGTTTTCTTCCTCTGGGAGCAAAAACACTCGATTTTTAAAAACAGCTAATAATAACATTTTTAAGCATGGAATTCCACCCCGAATCACATTCTAGCATCCGTTATTACATTTGAGTCAAAAAAATTTTTTTTGCTCCTGGGCAGTTTTTTTTTCTGACCCCGGTATCACGTGTTTTCTTCCTCGGGCAGCAAAAACACTCGATTTTTAAAAACAGCTAATAATAACATTTTTAAGCATGGAATTCCACCCCGAATCACATTCTAGCATCTGTTGTTACATTTGAGTCAAAAAAAATTTTTTTGCTCCTGGGCAGTTTTTTTTCTGACCCCGGCATCACGCGTTTTCTTCCTCGGACAGCAAAAATACTCAATTTTTAAAAACAGCTAATAATAACATTTTTAAGCATGGAATTCCACCATGAATCACATTCAAGCATCCGTTGTTACATTTGAGTCAAAAAAAATTTTTTTGCTCCTGGGCGGCTTTTTTTCTGACCCCGGCATCACGCGTTTTCTTCCTCTGGGAGCAAAAACACTCGATTTTTAAAAACAGCTAATAATAACATTTTTAAGCATGGAATTCCACCCCGAATCACATTCTAGCATCCGTTGTTACATTTGAGTCAAAAGAAAATTTTTTGCTCCTGGGCGGCTTTTTTTCTGACCCCGGCATCACGCGTTTTCTTCCTCGGGCAGCAAAAACACTCGATTTTTAAAAACAGCTAATAATAACATTTTTAACCATGGAATTCCACCCCGAATCACATTCAAGCATCCGTTGTTACATTTGAGTCAAAAAAATTTTTTTTGCTCCTGGGCAGTTTTTTTTGTGACCCCGGCATCACGCGTTTTCTTCCTCGGACAGCAAAAATACTCGATTTTTAAAAACAGCTAATAATAACATTTTTAAGCATGGAATTCCACCATGAATCACATTCTAGCATCCGTTGTTACATTTGAGTCAAAAAAAAATTTTTTGCTCCTGGGCAGTTTTTTTTCTGACCCCGGCATCACGCGTTTTCCTCCTCGGGCAGCAAAAACCCTCGATTTTAAAAAACAGCTAATAATAACATTTTTAAGCATGGAATTCCACCTCGAATCACATTCTAGCATCCGTTGTTACATTTGAGTCAAAAAAAATTTTTTTGCTCCTGGGCAGTTTTTTTTCTGACCCCGGCATCACGCGTTTTTTTCCTCTGGGAGCAAAAACACTCGATTTTTAAAAACAGCTAATAATAACATTTTTAAGCATGGAATTCCACCCCGAATCACATTCTAGCATCCGTTGTTACATTTGAGTCAAAAAAAAATTTTTTGCTCCTGGGCAGTTTTTTTTCTGACACCGGTATCACGCGTTTTCTTCCTCGGGCAGCAAAAACACTCAATTTTTAAAAACAGCTAATAATAACATTTTTAAGCATGGAATTCCACCCCGAATCACATTCTAGCATCCGTTATTACATTTGAGTCAAAAAAATTTTTTTTGCTCCTGGGCAGTTTTTTTTCTGACCCCGGTATCACGCGTTTTCTTCCTCGGGCAGCAAAAACACTCGATTTTTAAAAACAGCTAATAATAACATTTTTAAGCATGGAATTCCACCCCGAATCACATTCTAGCATCTGTTGTTACATTTGAGTCAAAAAAATTTTTTTTGCTTCTGGGCAGTTTTTTTTCTGACCCCGGCATCACGCGTTTTCTTCCTCGGACAGCAAAAATAATCAATTTTTAAAAACAGCTAATAATAACATTTTTAAGCATGGAATTCCACCATGAATCACATTCAAGCATCCGTTGTTACATTTGAGTCAAAAGAAAATTTTTTGCTCCTGGGCAGTTTTTTTTCTGACCCCGGCATCACGCGTTTTCTTCCTCTGGGAACAAAAACACTCGATTTTAAAAAACAGCTAATAATAACATTTTTCAGCATGGAATTGCACCCCGAATCACATTCTAGCATCCGTTGTTACATTTGAGTCAAAAAAAATTTTTTTGATCCTTGGCAGCTTTTTTTCTGACCGCGGCATCACGCGTTTTCTTCCTCGGGGAGCAAAAACACTCGATTTTTAAAAACAGCTAATAATTACATTTTTAAGCATGGAATACCACCCCGAATCACATTCTAGCATCCGTTGTTACATTTGAGTCAAAAAAAATTTTTTTGCCCCTGGGCGGCTTTTTTTCTGACCCCGGCATCACGCGTTTTCTTCCTCGGGCAGCAAAAATACTCGATTTTTAAAAACAGCTAATAATAACATTTTTAAGCATGGAATTCCACCCCGAATCACATTCTAGCATCCGTTGTTACATTTGAGTCAAAAAAATTTTTTTTGCTCCTCGGCGGCTTTTTTTCTGACCCCGGCATCACGCGTTTTCTTCCTCGGGCAGCAAAAACACTCGATTTTTAAAAAAAGCTAATAATAACATTTTTAAGCATGGAATTCCACCCCGAATCACATTCTAGCATCCGTTGTTACATTTGAGTCAAAAAAAAATTTTTTGATCCTTGGCAGCTTTTTTTCTGACCGCGGCATCACGCGTTTTCTTCCTGGGGGAGCAAAAACACTCGATTTTTAAAAACAGCTAATGATAACATTTTTAAGCATTTAATTCCACCCCGAATCACATTCTAGCATCCATTGTTACATTTGAGTCAAAAAAAATTTTTTTGCTCCTTGGCAGATTTTTTTCTGACCCCGGCATCACGCGTTTTCTTCCTCTGGGAGCAAAAACACTCGATTTTTAAAAACAGCTAATAATAACATTTTTAAGCATGGAATTCCACCCCGAATCACATTCTAGCATCCGTTGTTACATTTGAGTCAAAAAAATTTTTTTTGCTCCTGGGCAGTTTTTTTTCTGACCCCGGCATCACGCGTTTTCTTCCTCGGGCAGCAAAAACACTCGATTTTTAAAAACAGCTAATAATAACATTTTTAAGCATGGAATTCCACCCCGAATCACATTATAGCATCCGTTGTTACATTTGAGTCAAAAAAATTTTTTTTGATCCTTGGCAGCTTTTTTTCTGACTGCGGCATCACGCGTTTTCTTCCTCTGGGAACAAAAACACTCGATTTTTAAGAACAGCTCATAATAACATTTTTCAGCATGGAATTCCACCCCGAATCACATTCTAGCATCCGTTGTTACATTTGAGTCAAAAAAAATTTTTTTGATCCTTGGCAGCTTTTTTTCTGACCGCGGCATCACGCGTTTTCTTCCTCGGGGAGCAAAAACACTCGATTTTTAAAAACAGCTAATAATTACATTTTTAAGCATGGAATACCACCCCGAATCACATTCTAGCATCCGTTGTTACATTTGAGTCAAAAAAAATTTTTTTGCTCCTGGGCAGTTTTTTTTCTGACCCCGGCATCACGCGTTTTTTTCCTCTGGGAGCAAAAACACTCGATTTTTAAAAACAGCTAATAATAACATTTTTAAGCATGGAATTCCACCCCGAATCACATTCTAGCATCCGTTGTTACATTTGAGTCAAAAAAAATTTTTTTGCTCCTGGGCGGCTTTTTTTCTGACCCCGGCATCACGCGTTTTCTTCCTCGGGCAGCAAAAATACTCGATTTTTAAAAACAGCTAATAAAACATTTTTCAGCATGGAATTCCACCCCGAATCACATTCTAGCATCCGTTGTTACATTTGAGTCAAAAAAAAATTTTTTGATCCTTGGCAGCTTTTTTTCTGACCGCGGCATCACGCGTTTTCTTCCTCGGAGAGCAAAAACACTCGATTTTTAAAAACAGCTAATAATTACATTTTTAAGCATGGAATACCACCCCGAATCACATTCTAGCATCCGTTGTTACATTTGAGTCAAAAAAAATTTTTTTGCTCCTGGGCAGTTTTTTTTCTGACCCCGGCATCACGCGTTTTTTTCCTCTGGGAGCAAAAACACTCGATTTTTAAAAACAGCTAATAATAACATTTTTAAGCATGGAATTCCACCATGAATCACATTCTAGCATCCGTTGTTACATTTGAGTCAAAAAAAATTTTTTTGCTCCTGGGCGGATTTTTTTCTGACCCCGGCATCACGCGTTTTCTTCCTCTGGGAGCAAAAACACTCGATTTTTAAAAACAGCTAATAATAACATTTTGAAGCAAGGAATTCCACCCCGAATCACATTCTAGCATCCGTTGTTACATTTGAGTCAAAAGAAAATTTTTTGCTCCTGGGCGGCTTTTTTTCTGACCCCGGCATCACGCGTTTTCTTCCTCGGGCAGCAAAAACACTCGATTTTTAAAAACAGCTAATAATAACATTTTTAACCATGGAATTCCACCCCGAATCACATTCAAGCATCCGTTGTTACATTTGAGTCAAAAAAAATTTTTTTGCTCCTCGGCAGTTTTTTTTCTGACCCCGGCATCACGCGTTTTCTTCCTCGGGCAGCAAAAATACTCGATTTTCAAAAACAGCTAATAATAACATTTTTAAGCATGGAATTCCACCATGAATCACATTCTAGCATCCGTTGTTACATTTGAGTCAAAAAAAATTTTTTTGCTCCTGGGCGGCTTTTTTTCTGACCCCGGCATCACGTGTTTTCTTCCTCTGGGAGCAAAAACACTCGATTTTTAAAAACAGCTAATAATAACATTTTTAAGCATGGAATTCCACCCCGAATCACATTCTAGCATCCGTTATTACATTTGAGTCAAAAAAATTTTTTTTGCTCCTGGGCAGTTTTTTTTCTGACCCCGGTATCACGTGTTTTCTTCCTCGGGCAGCAAAAACACTCGATTTTTAAAAACAGCTAATAATAACATTTTTAAGCATGGAATTCCACCCCGAATCACATTCTAGCATCTGTTGTTACATTTGAGTAAAAAAAATTTTTTTTGCTCCTGGGCAGTTTTTTTTCTGACCCCGGCATCACGCGTTTTCTTCCTCGGACAGCAAAAATACTCAATTTTTAAAAACAGCTAATAATAACATTTTTAAGCATGGAATTCCACCATGAATCACATTCAAGCATCCGTTGTTACATTTGAGTCAAAAAAAATTTTTTTGCTCCTGGGCGGCTTTTTTTCTGACCCCGGCATCACGCGTTTTCTTCCTCTGGGAGCAAAAACACTCGATTTTTAAAAACAGCTAATAATAACATTTTTAAGCATGGAATTCCACCCCGAATCACATTCTAGCATCCGTTGTTACATTTGAGTCAAAAGAAAATTTTTTGCTCCTGGGCGGCTTTTTTTCTGACCCCGGCATCACGCGTTTTCTTCCTCGGGCAGCAAAAACACTCGATTTTTAAAAACAGCTAATAATAACATTTTTAACCATGGAATTCCACCCCGAATCACATTCAAGCATCCGTTGTTACATTTGAGTCAAAAAAATTTTTTTTGCTCCTGGGCAGTTTTTTTTGTGACCCCGGCATCACGCGTTTTCTTCCTCGGACAGCAAAAATACTCGATTTTTAAAAACAGCTAATAATAACATTTTTAAGCATGGAATTCCACCATGAATCACATTCTAGCATCCGTTGTTACATTTGAGTCAAAAGAAAATTTTTTGCTCCTGGGCAGTTTTTTTTCTGACCCCGGCATCACGCGTTTTCCTCCTCGGGCAGCAAAAACCCTCGATTTTAAAAAACAGCTAATAATAACATTTTTAAGCATGGAATTCCACCTCGAATCACATTCTAGCATCCGTTGTTACATTTGAGTCAAAAAAAATTTTTTTGCTCCTGGGCAGTTTTTTTTCTGACCCCGGCATCACGCGTTTTTTTCCTCTGGGAGCAAAAACACTCGATTTTTAAAAACAGCTAATAATAACATTTTTAAGCATGGAATTCCACCCCGAATCACATTCTAGCATCCGTTGTTACATTTGAGTCAAAAAAAAATTTTTTGCTCCTGGGCAGTTTTTTTTCTGACACCGGTATCACGCGTTTTCTTCCTCGGGCAGCAAAAACACTCAATTTTTAAAAACAGCTAATAATAACATTTTTAAGCATGGAATTCCACCCCGAATCACATTCTAGCATCCGTTATTACATTTGAGTCAAAAAAATTTTTTTTGCTCCTGGGCAGTTTTTTTTCTGACCCCGGTATCACGCGTTTTCTTCCTCGGGCAGCAAAAACACTCGATTTTTAAAAACAGCTAATAATAACATTTTTAAGCATGGAATTCCACCCCGAATCACATTCTAGCATCTGTTGTTACATTTGAGTCAAAAAAATTTTTTTTGCTCCTGGGCGGCTTTTTTTCTGACCCCGGCATCACGCGTTTTCTTCCTCGGGCAGCAAAAACACTCGATTTTTAAAAAAAGCTAATAATAACATTTTTAAGCATGGAATTCCACCCCGAATCACATTCTAGCATCCGTTGTTACATTTGAGTCAAAAAAAATTTTTTTGATCCTTGGCAGCTTTTTTTCTGACCGCGGCATCACGCGTTTTCTTCCTGGGGGAGCAAAAACACTCGATTTTTAAAAACAGCTAATGATAACATTTTTAAGCATTTAATTCCACCCCGAATCACATTCTAGCATCCATTGTTACATTTGAGTCAAAAAAAATTTTTTTGCTCCTTGGCAGATTTTTTTCTGACCCCGGCATCACGCGTTTTCTTCCTCTGGGAGCAAAAACACTCGATTTTTAAAAACAGCTAATAATAACATTTTTAAGCATGGAATTCCACCCCGAATCACATTCTAGCATCCGTTGTTACATTTGAGTCAAAAAAATTTTTTTTGCTCCTGGGCAGTTTTTTTTCTGACCCCGGCATCACGCGTTTTCTTCCTCGGGCAGCAAAAACACTCGATTTTTAAAAACAGCTAATAATAACATTTTTAAGCATGGAATTCCACCCCAAATCACATTCTAGCATCTGTTGTTACATTTGAGTAAAAAAAATTTTTTTTGCTCCTGGGCAGTTTTTTTTCTGACCCCGGCATCACGCGTTTTCTTCCTCGGACAGCAAAAATACTCAATTTTTAAAAACAGCTAATAATAACATTTTTAAGCATGGAATTCCACCATGAATCACATTCAAGCATCCGTTGTTACATTTGAGTCAAAAAAAATTTTTTTGCTCCTGGGCGGCTTTTTTTCTGACCCCGGCATCACGCGTTTTCTTCCTCTGGGAGCAAAAACACTCGATTTTTAAAAACAGCTAATAATAACATTTTTAAGCATGGAATTCCACCCCGAATCACATTCTAGCATCCGTTGTTACATTTGAGTCAAAAGAAAATTTTTTGCTCCTGGGCGGCTTTTTTTCTGACCCCGGCATCACGCGTTTTCTTCCTCGGGCAGCAAAAACACTCGATTTTTAAAAACAGCTAATAATAACATTTTTAACCATGGAATTCCACCCCGAATCACATTCAAGCATCCGTTGTTACATTTGAGTCAAAAAAATTTTTTTTGCTCCTGGGCAGTTTTTTTTGTGACCCCGGCATCACGCGTTTTCTTCCTCGGACAGCAAAAATACTCGATTTTTAAAAACAGCTAATAATAACATTTTTAAGCATGGAATTCCACCATGAATCACATTCTAGCATCCGTTGTTACATTTGAGTCAAAAGAAAATTTTTTGCTCCTGGGCAGTTTTTTTTCTGACCCCGGCATCACGCGTTTTCCTCCTCGGGCAGCAAAAACCCTCGATTTTAAAAAACAGCTAATAATAACATTTTTAAGCATGGAATTCCACCTCGAATCACATTCTAGCATCCGTTGTTACATTTGAGTCAAAAAAAATTTTTTTGCTCCTGGGCAGTTTTTTTTCTGACCCCGGCATCACGCGTTTTTTTCCTCTGGGAGCAAAAACACTCGATTTTTAAAAACAGCTAATAATAACATTTTTAAGCATGGAATTCCACCCCGAATCACATTCTAGCATCCGTTGTTACATTTGAGTCAAAAAAAAATTTTTTGCTCCTGGGCAGTTTTTTTTCTGACACCGGTATCACGCGTTTTCTTCCTCGGGCAGCAAAAACACTCAATTTTTAAAAACAGCTAATAATAACATTTTTAAGCATGGAATTCCACCCCGAATCACATTCTAGCATCCGTTATTACATTTGAGTCAAAAAAATTTTTTTTGCTCCTGGGCAGTTTTTTTTCTGACCCCGGTATCACGCGTTTTCTTCCTCGGGCAGCAAAAACACTCGATTTTTAAAAACAGCTAATAATAACATTTTTAAGCATGGAATTCCACCCCGAATCACATTCTAGCATCTGTTGTTACATTTGAGTCAAAAAAATTTTTTTTGCTCCTGGGCGGCTTTTTTTCTGACCCCGGCATCACGCGTTTTCTTCCTCGGGCAGCAAAAACACTCGATTTTTAAAAAAAGCTAATAATAACATTTTTAAGCATGGAATTCCACCCCGAATCACATTCTAGCATCCGTTGTTACATTTGAGTCAAAAAAAATTTTTTTGATCCTTGGCAGCTTTTTTTCTGACCGCGGCATCACGCGTTTTCTTCCTGGGGGAGCAAAAACACTCGATTTTTAAAAACAGCTAATGATAACATTTTTAAGCATTTAATTCCACCCCGAATCACATTCTAGCATCCATTGTTACATTTGAGTCAAAAAAAATTTTTTTGCTCCTTGGCAGATTTTTTTCTGACCCCGGCATCACGCGTTTTCTTCCTCTGGGAGCAAAAACACTCGATTTTTAAAAACAGCTAATAATAACATTTTTAAGCATGGAATTCCACCCCGAATCACATTCTAGCATCCGTTGTTACATTTGAGTCAAAAAAATTTTTTTTGCTCCTGGGCAGTTTTTTTTCTGACCCCGGCATCACGCGTTTTCTTCCTCGGGCAGCAAAAACACTCGATTTTTAAAAAAAGCTAATAATAACATTTTTAAGCATGGAATTCCAACCCGAATCACATTATAGCATCCGTTGTTACATTTGAGTCAAAAAAATTTTTTTTGATCCTTGGCAGCTTTTTTTCTGACTGCGGCATCACGCGTTTTCTTCCTCTGGGAACAAAAACACTCGATTTTTAAGAACAGCTCATAATAACATTTTTCAGCATGGAATTCCACCCCGAATCACATTCTAGCATCCGTTGTTACATTTGAGTCAAAAAAAATTTTTTTGATCCTTGGCAGCTTTTTTTCTGACCGCGGCATCACGCGTTTTCTTCCTCGGGGAGCAAAAACACTCGATTTTTAAAAACAGCTAATAATTACATTTTTAAGCATGGAATACCACCCCGAATCACATTCTAGCATCCGTTGTTACATTTGAGTCAAAAAAAATTTTTTTGCTCCTGGGCAGTTTTTTTTCTGACCCCGGCATCACGCGTTTTTTTCCTCTGGGAGCAAAAACACTCGATTTTTAAAAACAGCTAATAATAACATTTTTAAGCATGGAATTCCACCCCGAATCACATTCTAGCATCCGTTGTTACATTTGAGTCAAAAAAAATTTTTTTGCTCCTGGGCGGCTTTTTTTCTGACCCCGGCATCACGCGTTTTCTTCCTCGGGCAGCAAAAATACTCAATTTTTAAAAACAGCTAATAATAACATTTTTAAGCATGGAATTCCACCCCGAATCACATTCTAGCATCCGTTGTTACATTTGAGTCAAAAAAATTTTTTTTGCTCCTGGGCGGCTTTTTTTCTGACCCCGGCATCACGCGTTTTCTTCCTCTGGGAGCAAAAACACTCGATTTTTAAAAACAGCTAATAATAACATTTTTAAGCATGGAATTCCACCCCGAATCACATTCTAGCATCCGTTGTTACATTTGAGTCAAAAAAAATTTTTTTGCTCCTGGGCAGTTTTTTTTCTGACCCCGGCATCACGCGTTTTCTTCCTCTGGGAGCAAAAACACTCGATTTTTAAAAACAGCTAATAATAACATTTTTAAGCATGGAATTCCACCCCGAATCACATTCTAGCATCCGTTGTTACATTTGAGTCAAAAAAATTTTTTTTGCTGCTGGGCAATTTTTTTCTGACCCCGGCATCACGCGTTTTCTTCCTCGGGCAGCAAAAACACTCGATTTTTAAAAACAGCTAATAATAACATTTTTAAGCATGGAATTCCACCCCGAATCACATTCTAGCATCCGTTGTTACATTTGAGTCAAAAAAATTTTTTTTGATCCTTGGCAGCTTTTTTTCTGACCGCAGCATCACGCGTTTTCTTCCTCGGGGAGCAAAAACACTCGATTTTTAAAAACAGCTAATGATAACATTTTTAAGCATGGAATTCCACCCCGAATCACATTCTAGCATCCGTTGTTACATTTGAGTCAAAAAAAAATTTTTTGCTCCTGGGCGGCTTTTTTTCTGACCCCGGCATCACGCTTTTTCTTCCTCGGGCAGCAAAAATACTCGATTTTTAAAAACAGCTAATAATAACATTTTTAAGCATGGAATTCCACCCCAAATCACATTCTAGCATCCGTTGTTACATTTGAGTCAAAGGAAAATTTTTTGCTCCTGTGCAGTTTTTTTTCTGACCCCGGCATCACGCGTTTTCCTCCTCGGGCAGCAAAAACCCTCTATTTTAAAAAACAGCTAATAATAACATTTTTAAGCATGGAATTCCATCTCGAATCACATTCTAGCATCCGTTGTTACATTTGAGTCAAAAAAAATTTTTTTGCTCCTTGGCAGCTTTTTTTCCGACCGCGGCATCACGCGTTTTCTTCCTCGGGCAGCAAAAACACTCGATTTTTAAAAAAAGCTAATAATAACATTTTTAAGCATGGAATTCCACCCCGAATCACATTCTAGCATCCGTTGTTACATTTGAGTCAAAAAAAAATTTTTTGCTCCTGGGCAGTTTTTTTTCTGACCCCGGCATCACGCGTTTTCTTCCTCTGGGAGCAAAAACACTCGATTTTAAAAACAGCTGATAATAACATTTTTAAGCATGGAATTCCACCCCGAATCACATTCTAGCATCCGTTGTTACATTTGAGTCAAAAAAAATTTTTTTGATCCTTGGCAGCTTTTTTTCTGACCGCGGCATCACGCGTTTTCTTGCTCGGGGAGCAAAAACACTCGATTTTCAAAAACAGCTAATAATAACATTTTTAAGCATGGAATTCCACCCCGAATCACATTCTAGCATCCGTTGTTACATTTGAGTCAAAAAAATTTTTTTTGCTCCTGGGCAGTTTTTTTTCTGACCCCGGCATCACGCGTTTTCTTCCTCGGGCAGCAAAAATACTCGATTTTCAAAAACAGCTAATAATAACATTTTTAAGCATGGAATTCCACCCCGAATCACATTCTAGCATCCGTTGTTACATTTGAGTCAAAAAAAATTTTTTTGCTCCTGGGCGGATTTTTTTCTGACCCCGGCATCACGCGTTTTCTTCCTCTGGGAGCAAAAACACTCGATTTTTAAAAACAGCTAATAATAACATTTTGAAGCAAGGAATTCCACCCCGAATCACATTCTAGCATCCGTTGTTACATTTGAGTCAAAAGAAAATTTTTTGCTCCTGGGCGGCTTTTTTTCTGACCCCGGCATCACGCGTTTTCTTCCTCGGGCAGCAAAAACACTCGATTTTTAAAAACAGCTAATAATAACATTTTTAACCATGGAATTCCACCCCGAATCACATTCAAGCATCCGTTGTTACATTTGAGTCAAAAAAAATTTTTTTGCTCCTCGGCAGTTTTTTTTCTGACCCCGGCATCACGCGTTTTCTTCCTCGGGCAGCAAAAATACTCGATTTTCAAAAACAGCTAATAATAACATTTTTAAGCATGGAATTCCACCATGAATCACATTCTAGCATCCGTTGTTACATTTGAGTCAAAAAAAATTTTTTTGCTCCTGGGCGGCTTTTTTTCTGTCCCCGGCATCACGCGTTTTCTTCCTCTGGGAGCAAAAACACTCGATTTTTAAAAACAGCTAATAATAACATTTTTAAGCATGGAATTCCACCCCGAATCACATTCTAGCATCCGTTATTACATTTGAGTCAAAAAAATTTTTTTTGCTCCTGGGCAGTTTTTTTTCTGACCCCGGTATCACGTGTTTTCTTCCTCGGGCAGCAAAAACACTCGATTTTTAAAAACAGCTAATAATAACATTTTTAAGCATGGAATTCCACCCCGAATCACATTCTAGCATCTGTTGTTACATTTGAGTCAAAAAAATTTTTTTTGCTCCTGGGCAGTTTTTTTTCTGACCCCGGCATCACGCGTTTTCTTCCTCGGACAGCAAAAATACTCAATTTTTAAAAACAGCTAATAATAACATTTTTAAGCATGGAATTCCACCATGAATCACATTCAAGCATCCGTTGTTACATTTGAGTCAAAAAAAAATTTTTTGCTCCTGGGCGGCTTTTTTTCTGACCCCGGCATCACGCGTTTTCTTCCTCGGGCAGCAAAAACACTCGATTTTTAAAAAAAGCTAATAATAACATTTTTAAGCATGGAATTCCAACCCGAATCACATTATAGCATCCGTTGTTACATTTGAGTCAAAAAAATTTTTTTTGATCCTTGGCAGCTTTTTTTCTGACTGCGGCATCACGCGTTTTCTTCCTCTGGGAACAAAAACACTCGATTTTTAAGAACAGCTCATAATAACATTTTTCAGCATGGAATTCCACCCCGAATCACATTCTAGCATCCGTTGTTACATTTGAGTCAAAAAAAATTTTTTTGATCCTTGGCAGCTTTTTTTCTGACCGCGGCATCACGCGTTTTCTTCCTCGGGGAGCAAAAACACTCGATTTTTAAAAACAGCTAATAATTACATTTTTAAGCATGGAATACCACCCCGAATCACATTCTAGCATCCGTTGTTACATTTGAGTCAAAAAAAATTTTTTTGCTCCTGGGCAGTTTTTTTTCTGACCCCGGCATCACGCGTTTTTTTCCTCTGGGAGCAAAAACACTCGATTTTTAAAAACAGCTAATAATAACATTTTTAAGCATGGAATTCCACCCCGAATCACATTCTAGCATCCGTTGTTACATTTGAGTCAAAAAAAATTTTTTTGCTCCTGGGCGGCTTTTTTTCTGACCCCGGCATCACGCGTTTTCTTCCTCGGGCAGCAAAAATACTCAATTTTTAAAAACAGCTAATAAAACATTTTTCAGCATGGAATTCCACCCCGAATCACATTCTAGCAACCGTTGTTACATTTGAGTCAAAAAAAATTTTTTTGATCCTTGGCAGCTTTTTTTCTGACCGCGGCATCACGCGTTTTCTTCCTCGGAGAGCAAAAACACTCGATTTTTAAAAACAGCTAATAATTACATTTTTAAGCATGGAATACCACCCCGAATCACATTCTAGCATCCGTTGTTACATTTGAGTCAAAAAAAATTTTTTTGCTCCTGGGCAGTTTTTTTTCTGACCCCGGCATCACGCGTTTTTTCCCTCTGGGAGCAAAAACACTCGATTTTTAAAAACAGCTAATAATAACATTTTTAAGCATGGAATTCCACCATGAATCACATTCAAGCATCCGTTGTTACATTTGAGTCAAAAAAAAATTTTTTGCTCCTGGGCGGCTTTTTTTCTGACCCCGGCATCACGCGTTTTCTTCCTCGGGCAGCAAAAACACTCGATTTTTAAAAAAAGCTAATAATAACATTTTTAAGCATGGAATTCCAACCCGAATCACATTATAGCATCCGTTGTTACATTTGAGTCAAAAAAATTTTTTTTGATCCTTGGCAGCTTTTTTTCTGACTGCGGCATCACGCGTTTTCTTCCTCTGGGAACAAAAACACTCGATTTTTAAGAACAGCTCATAATAACATTTTTCAGCATGGAATTCCACCCCGAATCACATTCTAGCATCCGTTGTTACATTTGAGTCAAAAAAAATTTTTTTGATCCTTGGCAGCTTTTTTTCTGACCGCGGCATCACGCGTTTTCTTCCTCGGGGAGCAAAAACACTCGATTTTTAAAAACAGCTAATAATTACATTTTTAAGCATGGAATACCACCCCGAATCACATTCTAGCATCCGTTGTTACATTTGAGTCAAAAAAAATTTTTTTGCTCCTGGGCAGTTTTTTTTCTGACCCCGGCATCACGCGTTTTTTTCCTCTGGGAGCAAAAACACTCGATTTTTAAAAACAGCTAATAATAACATTTTTAAGCATGGAATTCCACCCCGAATCACATTCTAGCATCCGTTGTTACATTTGAGTCAAAAAAAATTTTTTTGCTCCTGGGCGGCTTTTTTTCTGACCCCGGCATCACGCGTTTTCTTCCTCGGGCAGCAAAAATACTCAATTTTTAAAAACAGCTAATAAAACATTTTTCAGCATGGAATTCCACCCCGAATCACATTCTAGCAACCGTTGTTACATTTGAGTCAAAAAAAATTTTTTTGATCCTTGGCAGCTTTTTTTCTGACCGCGGCATCACGCGTTTTCTTCCTCGGAGAGCAAAAACACTCGATTTTTAAAAACAGCTAATAATTACATTTTTAAGCATGGAATACCACCCCGAATCACATTCTAGCATCCGTTGTTACATTTGAGTCAAAAAAAATTTTTTTGCTCCTGGGCAGTTTTTTTTCTGACCCCGGCATCACGCGTTTTTTCCCTCTGGGAGCAAAAACACTCGATTTTTAAAAACAGCTAATAATAACATTTTTAAGCATGGAATTCCACCCCGAATCACATTCTAGCATCCGTTGTTACATTTGAGTCAAAAAAATTTTTTTTGCTCCTGGGCGGCTTTTTTTCTGACCCCGGCATCACGCGTTTTCTTCCTCTGGGAGCAAAAACACTCGATTTTTAAAAACAGCTAATAATAACATTTTTAAGCATGGAATTCCACCCCGAATCACATTCTAGCATCCGTTGTTACATTTGAGTCAAAAAAAATTTTTTTGCTCCTGGGCAGTTTTTTTTCTGACCCCGGCATCACGCGTTTTCTTCCTCTGGGAGCAAAAACACTCGATTTTTAAAAACAGCTAATAATAACATTTTTAAGCATGGAATTCCACCCCGAATCACATTCTAGCATCCGTTGTTACATTTGAGTCAAAAAAATTTTTTTTGCTGCTGGGCAATTTTTTTCTGACCCCGGCATCACGCGTTTTCTTCCTCGGGCAGCAAAAACACTCGATTTTTAAAAACAGCTAATAATAACATTTTTAAGCATGGAATTCCACCCCGAATCACATTCTAGCATCCGTTGTTACATTTGAGTCAAAAAAATTTTTTTTGATCCTTGGCAGCTTTTTTTCTGACCGCAGCATCACGCGTTTTCTTCCTCGGGGAGCAAAAACACTCGATTTTTAAAAACAGCTAATGATAACATTTTTAAGCATGGAATTCCACCCCGAATCACATTCTAGCATCCGTTGTTACATTTGAGTCAAAAAAAAATTTTTTGCTCCTGGGCGGCTTTTTTTCTGACCCCGGCATCACGCTTTTTCTTCCTCGGGCAGCAAAAATACTCGATTTTTAAAAACAGCTAATAATAACATTTTTAAGCATGGAATTCCACCCCAAATCACATTCTAGCATCCGTTGTTACATTTGAGTCAAAGGAAAATTTTTTGCTCCTGTGCAGTTTTTTTTCTGACCCCGGCATCACGCGTTTTCCTCCTCGGGCAGCAAAAACCCTCTATTTTAAAAAACAGCTAATAATAACATTTTTAAGCATGGAATTCCACCCCGAATCACATTCTAGCATCCGTTGTTACATTTGAGTCAAAAAAAAATTTTTTGCTCCTGGGCAGTTTTTTTTCTGACCCCGGCATCACGCGTTTTCTTCCTCTGGGAGCAAAAACACTCGATTTTAAAAACAGCTGATAATAACATTTTTAAGCATGGAATTCCACCCCGAATCACATTCTAGCATCCGTTGTTACATTTGAGTCAAAAAAAATTTTTTTGATCCTTGGCAGCTTTTTTTCTGACCGCGGCATCACGCGTTTTCTTGCTCGGGGAGCAAAAACACTCGATTTTCAAAAACAGCTAATAATAACATTTTTAAGCATGGAATTCCACCCCGAATCACATTCTAGCATCCGTTGTTACATTTGAGTCAAAAAAATTTTTTTTGCTCCTGGGCAGTTTTTTTTCTGACCCCGGCATCACGCGTTTTCTTCCTCGGGCAGCAAAAATACTCGATTTTCAAAAACAGCTAATAATAACATTTTTAAGCATGGAATTCCACCCCGAATCACATTCTAGCATCCGTTGTTACATTTGAGTCAAAAAAAATTTTTTTGCTCCTGGGCGGATTTTTTTCTGACCCCGGCATCACGCGTTTTCTTCCTCTGGGAGCAAAAACACTCGATTTTTAAAAACAGCTAATAATAACATTTTGAAGCAAGGAATTCCACCCCGAATCACATTCTAGCATCCGTTGTTACATTTGAGTCAAAAGAAAATTTTTTGCTCCTGGGCGGCTTTTTTTCTGACCCCGGCATCACGCGTTTTCTTCCTCGGGCAGCAAAAACACTCGATTTTTAAAAACAGCTAATAATAACATTTTTAACCATGGAATTCCACCCCGAATCACATTCAAGCATCCGTTGTTACATTTGAGTCAAAAAAAATTTTTTTGCTCCTCGGCAGTTTTTTTTCTGACCCCGGCATCACGCGTTTTCTTCCTCGGGCAGCAAAAATACTCGATTTTCAAAAACAGCTAATAATAACATTTTTAAGCATGGAATTCCACCATGAATCACATTCTAGCATCCGTTGTTACATTTGAGTCAAAAAAAATTTTTTTGCTCCTGGGCGGCTTTTTTTCTGTCCCCCGGCATCATGCGTTTTCTTCCTCTGGGAGCAAAAACACTCGATTTTTAAAAACAGCTAATAATAACATTTTTAAGCATGGAATTCCACCCCGAATCACATTCTAGCATCCGTTATTACATTTGAGTCAAAAAAATTTTTTTTGCTCCTGGGCAGTTTTTTTTCTGACCCCGGTATCACGTGTTTTCTTCCTCGGGCAGCAAAAACACTCGATTTTTAAAAACAGCTAATAATAACATTTTTAAGCATGGAATTCCACCCCGAATCACATTCTAGCATCTGTTGTTACATTTGAGTCAAAAAAATTTTTTTTTGCTCCTGGGCAGTTTTTTTTCTGACCCCGGCATCACGCGTTTTCTTCCTCGGACAGCAAAAATACTCAATTTTTAAAAACAGCTAATAATAACATTTTTAAGCATGGAATTCCACCATGAATCACATTCAAGCATCCGTTGTTACATTTGAGTCAAAAAAAATTTTTTTGCTCCTGGGCGGCTTTTTTTCTGACCCCGGCATCACGCGTTTTCTTCCTCTGGGAGCAAAAACACTCGATTTTTAAAAACAGCTAATAATAACATTTTTAAGCATGGAATTCCACCCCGAATCACATTCTAGCATCCGTTGTTACATTTGAGTCAAAAGAAAATTTTTTGCTCCTGGGCGGCTTTTTTTCTGACCCCGGCATCACGCGTTTTCTTCCTCGGGCAGCAAAAACACTCGATTTTTAAAAACAGCTAATAATAACATTTTTAACCATGGAATTCCACCCCGAATCACATTCAAGCATCCGTTGTTACATTTGAGTCAAAAAAATTTTTTTTGCTCCTGGGCAGTTTTTTTTGTGACCCCGGCATCACGCGTTTTCTTCCTCGGACAGCAAAAATACTCGATTTTTAAAAACAGCTAATAATAACGTTTTTAAGCATGGAATTCCACCATGAATCACATTCTAGCATCCGTTGTTACATTTGAGTCAAAAGAAAATTTTTTGCTCCTGGGCAGTTTTTTTTCTGACCCCGGCATCACGCGTTTTCCTCCTCGGGCAGCAAAAACCCTCGATTTTAAAAAACAGCTAATAATAACATTTTTAAGCATGGAATTCCACCTCGAATCACATTCTAGCATCCGTTGTTACATTTGAGTCAAAAAAAATTTTTTTGCTCCTGGGCAGTTTTTTTTCTGACCCCGGCATCACGCGTTTTTTTCCTCTGGGAGCAAAAACACTCGATTTTTAAAAACAGCTAATAATAACATTTTTAAGCATGGAATTCCACCCCGAATCACATTCTAGCATCCGTTGTTACATTTGAGTCAAAAAAAAATTTTTTGCTCCTGGGCAGTTTTTTTTCTGACACCGGTATCACGCGTTTTCTTCCTCGGGCAGCAAAAACACTCAATTTTTAAAAACAGCTAATAATAACATTTTTAAGCATGGAATTCCACCCCGAATCACATTCTAGCATCCGTTATTACATTTGAGTCAAAAAAATTTTTTTTGCTCCTGGGCAGTTTTTTTTCTGACCCCGGTATCACGCGTTTTCTTCCTCGGGCAGCAAAAACACTCGATTTTTAAAAACAGCTAATAATAACATTTTTAAGCATGGAATTCCACCCCGAATCACATTCTAGCATCTGTTGTTACATTTGAGTCAAAAAAATTTTTTTTGATCCTTGGCAGCTTTTTTTCTGACCGCGGCATCACGCTTTTTCTTCCTCGGGGAGCAAAAACACTCGATTTTTAAAAACAGCTAATAATTACATTTTTAAGCATGGAATACCACCCCGAATCACATTCTAGCATCCGTTGTTACATTTGAGTCAAAAAAAATTTTTTTGCCCCTGGGCGGCTTTTTTTCTGACCCCGGCATCACGCGTTTTCTTCCTCTGGGAACAAAAACACTCGATTTTAAAAAACAGCTAATAATAACATTTTTCAGCATGGAATTGCACCCCGAATCACATTCTAGCATCCGTTGTTACATTTGAGTCAAAAAAAATTTTTTTGATCCTTGGCAGCTTTTTTTCTGACCGCGGCATCACGCGTTTTCTTCCTCGGGGAGCAAAAACACTCGATTTTTAAAAACAGCTAATAATTACATTTTTAAGCATGGAATACCACCCCGAATCACATTCTAGCATCCGTTGTTACATTTGAGTCAAAAAAAATTTTTTTGCCCCTGGGCGGCTTTTTTTCTGACCCCGGCATCACGCGCTTTCTTCCTCGGGCAGCAAAAATACTCGATTTTTAAAAACAGCTAATAATAACATTTTTAAGCATGGAATTCCACCCCGAATCACATTCTAGCATCCGTTGTTACATTTGAGTCAAAAAATTTTTTTTTGCTCCTGGGCGGCTTTTTTTCTGACCCCGGCATCACGCGTTTTCTTCCTCGGGCAGCAAAAACACTCGATTTTTAAAAAAAGCTAATAATAACATTTTTAAGCATGGAATTCCACCCCGAATCACATTCTAGCATCCGTTGTTACATTTGAGTCAAAAAAAATTTTTTTGATCCTTGGCAGCTTTTTTTCTGACCGCGGCATCACGCGTTTTCTTCCTGGGGGAGCAAAAACACTCGATTTTTAAAAACAGCTAATGATAACATTTTTAAGCATTTAATTCCACCCCGAATCACATTCTAGCATCCATTGTTACATTTGAGTCAAAAAAAATTTTTTTGCTCCTTGGCAGATTTTTTTCTGACCCCGGCATCACGCGTTTTCTTCCTCTGGGAGCAAAAACACTCGATTTTTAAAAACAGCTAATAATAACATTTTTAAGCATGGAATTCCACCCCGAATCACATTCTAGCATCCGTTGTTACATTTGAGTCAAAAAAATTTTTTTTGCTCCTGGGCAGTTTTTTTTCTGACCCCGGCATCACGCGTTTTCTTCCTCGGGCAGCAAAAACACTCGATTTTTAAAAAAAGCTAATAATAACATTTTTAAGCATGGAATTCCACCCCGAATCACATTATAGCATCCGTTGTTACATTTGAGTCAAAAAATTTTTTTTTGATCCTTGGCAGCTTTTTTTCTGACTGCGGCATCACGCGTTTTCTTCCTCTGGGAACAAAAACACTCGATTTTTAAGAACAGCTCATAATAACATTTTTCAGCATGGAATTCCACCCCGAATCACATTCTAGCATCCGTTGTTACATTTGAGTCAAAAAAAATTTTTTTGATCCTTGGCAGCTTTTTTTTCTGACCGCGGCATCACGCGTTTTCTTCCTGGGGGAGCAAAAACACTCGATTTTTAAAAACAGCTAATGATAACATTTTTAAGCATTTAATTCCACCCCGAATCACATTCTAGCATCCATTGTTACATTTGAGTCAAAAAAAATTTTTTTGCTCCTTGGCAGATTTTTTTCTGACCCCCGGCATCACGCGTTTTCTTCCTCTGGGAGCAAAAACACTCGATTTTTAAAAACAGCTAATAATAACATTTTTAAGCATGGAATTCCACCCCGAATCACATTCTAGCATCCGTTGTTACATTTGAGTCAAAAAAATTTTTTTTGCTCCTGGGCAGTTTTTTTTTCTGACCCCGGCATCACGCGTTTTCTTCCTCGGGCAGCAAAAACACTCGATTTTTAAAAAAAGCTAATAATAACATTTTTAAGCATGGAATTCCACCCCGAATCACATTATAGCATCCGTTGTTACATTTGAGTCAAAAAATTTTTTTTTGATCCTTGGCAGCTTTTTTTCTGACTGCGGCATCACGCGTTTTCTTCCTCTGGGAACAAAAACACTCGATTTTTAAGAACAGCTCATAATAACATTTTTCAGCATGGAATTCCACCCCGAATCACATTCTAGCATCCGTTGTTACATTTGAGTCAAAAAAAATTTTTTTGATCCTTGGCAGCTTTTTTTCTGACCGCGGCATCACGCGTTTTCTTCCTCGGGGAGCAAAAACACTCGATTTTTAAAAACAGCTAATAATTACATTTTTAAGCATGGAATACCACCCCGAATCACATTCTAGCATCCGTTGTTACATTTGAGTCAAAAAAAATTTTTTTGCTCCTGGGCAGTTTTTTTTCTGACCCCGGCATCACGCGTTTTTTTCCTCTGGGAGCAAAAACACTCAATTTTTAAAAACAGCTAATAATAACATTTTTAAGCATGGAATTCCACCCCGAATCACATTCTAGCATCCGTTGTTACATTTGAGTCAAAAAAAATTTTTTTGCTCCTGGGCGGCTTTTTTTCTGACCCCGGCATCACGCGTTTTCTTCCTCGGGCAGCAAAAATACTCGATTTTTAAAAACAGCTAATAAAACATTTTTCAGCATGGAATTCCACCCCGAATCACATTCTAGCATCCGTTGTTACATTTGAGTCAAAAAAAATTTTTTTGATCCTTGGCAGCTTTTTTTCTGACCGCGGCATCACGCGTTTTCTTCCTCGGAGAGCAAAAACACTCGATTTTTAAAAACAGCTAATAATTACATTTTTAAGCATGGAATACCACCCCGAATCACATTCTAGCATCCGTTGTTACATTTGAGTCAAAAAAAATTTTTTTGCTCCTGGGCAGTTTTTTTTCTGACCCCGGCATCACGCGTTTTTTTCCTCTGGGAGCAAAAACACTCGATTTTTAAAAACAGCTAATAATAACATTTTTAAGCATGGAATTCCACCCCGAATCACATTCTAGCATCCGTTGTTACATTTGAGTCAAAAAAATTTTTTTTGCTCCTGGGCGGCTTTTTTTCTGACCCCGGCATCACGCGTTTTCTTCCTCGGGCAGCAAAAATACTCGATTTTTAAAAACAGCTAATAATAACATTTTTAAGCATGGAATTCCACCCTGAATCACATTCTAGCATCCGTTGTTACATTTGAGTCAAAAAAAATTTTTTTGCTCCTGGGCGGCTTTTTTTCTGACCCCGGCATTACGCGTTTTCTTCCTCGGGCAGCAAAAAACACTCGATTTTTAAAAACAGCTAATGATAACATTTTTAAGCATGGAATTCCACCCCGAATCACATTCTAGCATCCATTGTTACATTTGAGTCAAAAAAAATTTTTTTTCCTCCTTGGCAGCTTTTTTTCTGACCCCGGCATCACGCGTTTTCTTCCTCTGGGAGCAAAAACACTCGATTTTTAAAAACAGCTAATGATAACATTTTTAAGCATGGAATTCCACCCCGAATCACATTCTAGCATCCGTTGTTACATTTGAGTCAAAAAAAAATTTTTTGCTCCTGGGCGGCTTTTTTTCTGACCCCGGCATCACGCTTTTTCTTCCTCGGGCAGCAAAAATACTCGATTTTTAAAAACAGCTAATAATAACATTTTTAAGCATGGAATTCCACCCCGAATCACATTCTAGCATCCGTTGTTACATTTGAGTCAAAAAAATTTTTTTTGATCCTTGGCAGCTTTTTTTCTGACCGCAGCATCACGCGTTTTCTTCCTCGGGGAGCAAAAACACTCGATTTTTAAAAACAGCTAATGATAACATTTTTAAGCATGGAATTCCACCCCGAATCACATTCTAGCATCCGTTGTTACATTTGAGTCAAAAAAAAATTTTTTGCTCCTGGGCGGCTTTTTTTCTGACCCCGGCATCACGCTTTTTCTTCCTCGGGCAGCAAAAATACTCGATTTTTAAAAACAGCTAATAATAACATTTTTAAGCATGGAATTCCACCCCAAATCACATTCTAGCATCCGTTGTTACATTTGAGTCAAAGGAAAATTTTTTGCTCCTGTGCAGTTTTTTTTCTGACCCCGGCATCACGCGTTTTCCTCCTCGGGCAGCAAAAACCCTCTATTTTAAAAAACAGCTAATAATAACATTTTTAAGCATGGAATTCCACCTCGAATCACATTCTAGCATCCGTTGTTACATTTGAGTCAAAAAAAATTTTTTTGCTCCTTGGCAGCTTTTTTTCCGACCGCGGCATCACGCGTTTTCTTCCTCGGGCAGCAAAAACACTCGATTTTTTAAAAAAGCTAATAATAACATTTTTAAGCATGGAATTCCACCCCGAATCACATTCTAGCATCCGTTGTTACATTTGAGTCAAAAAAAAATTTTTTGCTCCTGGGCAGTTTTTTTTCTGACCCCGGCATCACGCGTTTTCTTCCTCTGGGAGCAAAAACACTCGATTTTAAAAACAGCTGATAATAACATTTTTCAGCATGGAATTCCACCCCGAATCACATTCTAGCATCCGTTGTTACATTTGAGTCAAAAAAAATTTTTTTGATCCTTGGCAGCTTTTTTTCTGACCGCGGCATCACGCGTTTTCTTCCTCGGGGAGCAAAAACACTCGATTTTTAAAAACAGCTAATAATTACATTTTTAAGCATGGAATACCACCCCGAATCACATTCTAGCATCCGTTGTTACATTTGAGTCAAAAAAAAATTTTTTTGCTCCTGGGCGGCTTTTTTTCTGACCCCGGCATCACGCGTTTTCTTCCTCGGGCAGCAAAAATACTCGATTTTTAAAAACAGCTAATAAAACATTTTTCAGCATGGAATTCCACCCCGAATCACATTCTAGCATCCGTTGTTACATTTGAGTCAAAAAAAATTTTTTTGATCCTTGGCAGCTTTTTTTCTGACCGCGGCATCACGCGTTTTCTTCCTCGGAGAGCAAAAACACTCGATTTTTAAAAACAGCTAATAATTACATTTTTAAGCATGGAATACCACCCCGAATCACATTCTAGCATCCGTTGTTACATTTGAGTCAAAAAAAATTTTTTTGCTCCTGGGCAGTTTTTTTTCTGACCCCGGCATCACGCGTTTTTTTCCTCTGGGAGCAAAAACACTCGATTTTTAAAAAACAGCTAATAATAACATTTTTAAGCATGGAATTCCACCCCGAATCACATTCTAGCATCCGTTGTTACATTTGAGTCAAAAAAATTTTTTTTGCTCCTGGGCGGCTTTTTTTCTGACCCCGGCATCATGCGTTTTCTTCCTCGGGCAGCAAAAATACTCGATTTTTAAAAACAGCTAATAATAACATTTTTAAGCATGGAATTCCACCCTGAATCACATTCTAGCATCCGTTGTTACATTTGAGTCAAAAAAAATTTTTTTGCTCCTGGGCGGCTTTTTTTCTGACCCCGGCATTACGCGTTTTCTTCCTCGGGCAGCAAAAACACTCGATTTTTAAAAACAGCTAATGATAACATTTTTAAGCATGGAATTCCACCCCGAATCACATTCTAGCATCCATTGTTACATTTGAGTCAAAAAAAATTTTTTTCCTCCTTGGCAGCTTTTTTTCTGACCCCGGCATCACGCGTTTTCTTCCTCTGGGAGCAAAAACACTCGATTTTTAAAAACAGCTAATGATAACATTTTTAAGCATGGAATTCCACCCCGAATCACATTCTAGCATCCGTTGTTACATTTGAGTCAAAAAAAAATTTTTTGCTCCTGGGCGGCTTTTTTTCTGACCCCGGCATCACGCTTTTTCTTCCTCGGGCAGCAAAAATACTCGATTTTTAAAAACAGCTAATAATAACATTTTTAAGCATGGAATTCCACCCCGAATCACATTCTAGCATCCGTTGTTACATTTGAGTCAAAAAAATTTTTTTTGATCCTTGGCAGCTTTTTTTCTGACCGCAGCATCACGCGTTTTCTTCCTCGGGGAGCAAAAACACTCGATTTTTAAAAACAGCTAATGATAACATTTTTAAGCATGGAATTCCACCCCGAATCACATTCTAGCATCCGTTGTTACATTTGAGTCAAAAAAAAATTTTTTGCTCCTGGGCGGCTTTTTTTCTGACCCCGGCATCACGCTTTTTCTTCCTCAGGCAGCAAAAATACTCGATTTTTAAAAACAGCTAATAATAACATTTTTAAGCATGGAATTCCACCCCAAATCACATTCTAGCATCCGTTGTTACATTTGAGTCAAAGGAAAATTTTTTGCTCCTGTGCAGTTTTTTTTCTGACCCCGGCATCACGCGTTTTCCTCCTCGGGCAGCAAAAACCCTCTATTTTAAAAAACAGCTAATAATAACATTTTTAAGCATGGAATTCCACCCTGAATCACATTCTAGCATCCGTTGTTACATTTGAGTCAAAAAAAATTTTTTTGCTCCTGGGCGGCTTTTTTTCTGACCCCGGCATTACGCGTTTTCTTCCTCGGGCAGCAAAAACACTCGATTTTTAAAAACAGCTAATGATAACATTTTTAAGCATGGAATTCCACCCCGAATCACATTCTAGCATCCATTGTTACATTTGAGTCAAAAAAAATTTTTTTCCTCCTTGGCAGCTTTTTTTCTGACCCCGGCATCACGCGTTTTCTTCCTCTGGGAGCAAAAACACTCGATTTTTAAAAACAGCTAATGATAACATTTTTAAGCATGGAATTCCACCCCGAATCACATTCTAGCATCCGTTGTTACATTTGAGTCAAAAAAAAATTTTTTGCTCCTGGGCGGCTTTTTTTCTGACCCCGGCATCACGCTTTTTCTTCCTCGGGCAGCAAAAATACTCGATTTTTAAAAACAGCTAATAATAACATTTTTAAGCATGGAATTCCACCCCGAATCACATTCTAGCATCCGTTGTTACATTTGAGTCAAAAAAATTTTTTTTGATCCTTGGCAGCTTTTTTTCTGACCGCAGCATCACGCGTTTTCTTCCTCGGGGAGCAAAAACACTCGATTTTTAAAAACAGCTAATGATAACATTTTTAAGCATGGAATTCCACCCCGAATCACATTCTAGCATCCGTTGTTACATTTGAGTCAAAAAAAAATTTTTTGCTCCTGGGCGGCTTTTTTTCTGACCCCGGCATCACGCTTTTTCTTCCTCAGGCAGCAAAAATACTCGATTTTTAAAAACAGCTAATAATAACATTTTTAAGCATGGAATTCCACCCCAAATCACATTCTAGCATCCGTTGTTACATTTGAGTCAAAGGAAAATTTTTTGCTCCTGTGCAGTTTTTTTTCTGACCCCGGCATCACGCGTTTTCCTCCTCGGGCAGCAAAAACCCTCTATTTTAAAAAACAGCTAATAATAACATTTTTAAGCATGGAATTCCACCTCGAATCACATTCTAGCATCCGTTGTTACATTTGAGTCAAAAAAAATTTTTTTGCTCCTTGGCAGCTTTTTTTCCGACCGCGGCATCACGCGTTTTCTTCCTCGGGCAGCAAAAACACTCGATTTTTAAAAAAAGCTAATAATAACATTTTTAAGCATGGAATTCCACCCCGAATCACATTCTAGCATCCGTTGTTACATTTGAGTCAAAAAAAAATTTTTTGCTCCTGGGCAGTTTTTTTTCTGACCCCGGCATCACGCGTTTTCTTCCTCTGGGAGCAAAAACACTCGATTTTAAAAACAGCTGATAATAACATTTTTAAGCATGGAATTCCACCCCGAATCACATTCTAGCATCCGTTGTTACATTTGAGTCAAAAAAATTTTTTTTGCTCCTGGGCAGTTTTTTTTCTGACCCCGGCATCACGCGTTTTCTTCCTCGGGCAGCAAAAATACTCGATTTTCAAAAACAGCTAATAATAACATTTTTAAGCATGGAATTCCACCCCGAATCACATTCTAGCATCCGTTGTTACATTTGAGTCAAAAGAAAATTTTTTGCTCCTGGGCGGCTTTTTTTCTGACCCCGGCATCACGCGTTTTCTTCCTCGGGCAGCAAAAACACTCGATTTTTAAAAACAGCTAATAATAACATTTTTAACCATGGAATTCCACCCCGAATCACATTCAAGCATCCGTTGTTACATTTGAGTCAAAAAAATTTTTTTTGCTCATCGGCAGTTTTTTTTCTGACCCCGGCATCACGCGTTTTCTTCCTCGGGCAGCAAAAATACTCGATTTTCAAAAACAGCTAATAATAACATTTTTAAGCATGGAATTCCACCATGAATCACATTCTAGCATCCGTTGTTACATTTGAGTCAAAAAAAATTTTTTTGCTCCTGGGCGGATTTTTTTCTGACCCCGGCATCACGCGTTTTCTTCCTCTGGGAGCAAAAACACTCGATTTTTAAAAACAGCTAATAATAACATTTTGAAGCAAGGAATTCCACCCCGAATCACATTCTAGCATCCGTTGTTACATTTGAGTCAAAAGAAAATTTTTTGCTCCTGGGCGGCTTTTTTTCTGACCCCGGCATCACGCGTTTTCTTCCTCGGGCAGCAAAAACACTCGATTTTTAAAAACAGCTAATAATAACATTTTTAACCATGGAATTCCACCCCGAATCACATTCAAGCATCCGTTGTTACATTTGAGTCAAAAAAAATTTTTTTGCTCCTCGGCAGTTTTTTTTCTGACCCCGGCATCACGCGTTTTCTTCCTCGGGCAGCAAAAATACTCGATTTTCAAAAACAGCTAATAATAACATTTTTAAGCATGGAATTCCACCATGAATCACATTCTAGCATCCGTTGTTACATTTGAGTCAAAAAAAATTTTTTTGCTCCTGGGCGGCTTTTTTTCTGACCCCGGCATCACGCGTTTTCTTCCTCTGGGAGCAAAAACACTCGATTTTTAAAAACAGCTAATAATAACATTTTTAAGCAAGGAATTCCACCCCGAATCACATTCTAGCATCCGTTGTTACATTTGAGTCAAAAAAAATTTTTTTGCTCCTGGGCGGCTTTTTTTCTGACCCCGGCATCACGCGTTTTCTTCCTCGGGCAGCAAAAACACTCGATTTTTAAAAACAGCTAATAATAACATTTTTAAGCATGGAATTCCACCCTGAATCACATTCTAGCATCCGTTGTTACATTTGAGTCAAAAGAAAATTTTTTGCTCCTGGGCAGTTTTTTTTCTGACCCCGGCATCACGCGTTTTCTTCCTCGGGCAGCAAAAATACTCGATTTTCAAAAACAGCTAATAATAACATTTTTAAGCATGGAATTCCACCCCGAATCACATTCTAGCATCCGTTGTTACATTTGAGTCAAAAAAAATTTTTTTGCTCCTGGGCGGCTTTTTTTCTGACCCCGGCATCATGCGTTTTCTTCCTCGGGCCGCAAAAACACTCGATTTTTAAAAAAACCTAATAATAACATTTTTAAGCATGGAATTCCACCCCGAATCACATTCTAGCATCCGTTGTTACATTTGAGTCAAAGGAAAATTTTTTGCTCCTGGGCAGTTTTTTTTCCGGCATCACGCGTTTTCCTCCTCGGGCAGCAAAAACCCTCGATTTTAAAAAACAGCTAATAATAACATTTTTAAGCATGGAATACCACCTCGAATCACATTCTAACATCCGTTGTTACATTTGAGTCAAAAAAAATTTTTTTGCTCCTTGGCAGCTTTTTTTCTGACCGCGGCATCACGCGTTTTCTTCCTCGGGCAGCAAAAACACTCGATTTTTAAAAACAGCTAATAATAACATTTTTAAGCATGGAATTCCACCCCGAATCACATTCTAGCATCCGTTGTTACATTTGAGTCAAACAATTTTTTTTGCTGCTGGGCAGTTTTTTTTCTGACCCCGGCATCACGCGTTTTCTTCCTCGGGCAGCAAAAACACTCGATTTTTAAAAACAGCTAATAATAACATTTTTAAGCATTGAATTCCACCCCGAATCACATTCTAGCATCCGTTGTTACATTTGAGTCAAAGGAAAATTTTTTGCTCCTGGGCAGCTTTTTTTCTGACCCCGGCATCACGCGTTTTCTTCCTCGGGCAGCAAAAATACTCGATTTTTAAAAACAGCTAATAATAACATTTTTAAGCATGGAATTCCACCCCGAATCACATTCTAGCATCCGTTGTTACATTTGAGTCAAAAAAAATTTTTTTGATCCTCGGCAGCTTTTTTTCTGACCGCGGCATCACGCGTTTTCTTGCTCGGGGAGCAAAAAACACTCGATTTTCAAAAACAGCTAATAATAACATTTTTAAGCATGGAATTCCACCCCGAATCACATTCTAGCATCCGTTGTTACATTTGAGTCAAAAAAAATTTTTTTGATCCTGGGCAGCTTTTTTTCTGACCGCGGCATCACGCGTTTTCTTGCTCGGGGAGCAAAAACACTCGATTTTCAAAAACAGCTAATAATAACATTTTTAAGCATGGAATTCCACCCCGAATCACATTCTAGCATCCGTTGTTACATTTGAGTCAAAAAAATTTTTTTTGCTCCTGGGCAGTTTTTTTTCTGACCCCGGCATCACGCGTTTTCTTCCTCGGGCAGCAAAAATACTCGATTTTCAAAAACAGCTAATAATAACATTTTTAAGCATGGAATTCCACCCCGAATCACATTCTAGCATCCGTTGTTACATTTGAGTCAAAAGAAAATTTTTTGCTCCTGGGAGGCTTTTTTTCTGACCCCGGCATCACGCGTTTTCTTCCTCGGGCAGCAAAAACACTCGATTTTTAAAAACAGCTAATAATAACATTTTTAACCATGGAATTCCACCCCGAATCACATTCAAGCATCCGTTGTTACATTTGAGTCAAAAAAAATTTTTTTGCTCATCGGCAGTTTTTTTTCTGACCCCGGCATCACGCGTTTTCTTCCTCGGGCAGCAAAAATACTCGATTTTCAAAAACAGCTAATAATAACATTTTTAAGCATGGAATTCCACCATGAATCACATTCTAGCATCCGTTGTTACATTTGAGTCAAAAAAAATTTTTTTGCTCCTGGGCGGATTTTTTTCTGACCCCGGCATCACGCGTTTTCTTCCTCTGGGAGCAAAAACACTCAATTTTTAAAAACAGCTAATAATAACATTTTTAAGCAAGGAATTCCACCCCGAATCACATTCTAACATCCGTTGTTACATTTGAGTCAAAAAAAATTTTTTTGCTCCTGGGCGGCTTTTTTTCTGACCCCGGCATCACGCGTTTTCTTCCTCGGGCAGCAAAAATACTCGATTTTTAAAAACAGCTAATAATAACATTTTTAAGCATGGAATTCCACCCCGAATCACATTCAAGCATCCGTTGTTACATTTGAGTCAAAAAAATTTTTTTTGCTCCTGGGCGGCTTTTTTTCTGACCCCGGCATCACGCGTTTTCTTCCTCGGGCAGCAAAAATACTCGATTTTTAAAAACAGCTAATAATAACATTTTTAAGCATGGAATTCCACCCCGAATCACATTCTAGCATCCGTTGTTACATTTGAGTCAAAAGAAAATTTTTTGCTCCTGGGCAGTTTTTTTTCTGACCCCGGCATCACGCGTTTTCTTCCTCGGGCAGCAAAAACACTCGATTTTTAAAAACAGCTAATAATAACATTTTTAAGCATGGAATTCCACCCTGAATCACATTCTAGCATCCGTTGTTACATTTGAGTCAAAAGAAAATTTTTTGCTCCTGGGCAGTTTTTTTTCTGACCCCGGCATCACGCGTTTTCTTCCTCGGGCAGCAAAAATACTCGATTTTCAAAAACAGCTAATAATAACATTTTTAAGCATGGAATTCCACCCCGAATCACATTCTAGCATCCGTTGTTACATTTGAGTCAAAAAAAATTTTTTTTGCTCCTGGGCGGCTTTTTTTCTGACCCCGGCATCATGCGTTTTCTTCCTCGGGCCGCAAAAACACTCGATTTTTAAAAAAACCTAATAATAACATTTTTAAGCATGGAATTCCACCCCGAATCACATTCTAGCATCCGTTGTTACATTTGAGTCAAAGGAAAATTTTTTGCTCCTGGGCAGTTTTTTTTCCGGCATCACGCGTTTTCCTCCTCGGGCAGCAAAAACCCTCGATTTTAAAAAACAGCTAATAATAACATTTTTAAGCATGGAATACCACCTCGAATCACATTCTAACATCCGTTGTTACATTTGAGTCAAAAAAAAATTTTTTTGCTCCTTGGCAGCTTTTTTTCTGACCGCGGCATCACGCGTTTTCTTCCTCGGGCAGCAAAAACACTCGATTTTTAAAAACAGCTAATAATAACATTTTTAAGCATGGAATTCCACCCCGAATCACATTCTAGCATCCGTTGTTACATTTGAGTCAAACAATTTTTTTTGCTGCTGGGCAGTTTTTTTTCTGACCCCGGCATCACGCGTTTTCTTCCTCGGGCAGCAAAAAACACTCGATTTTTAAAAACAGCTAATAATAACATTTTTAAGCATTGAATTCCACCCCGAATCACATTCTAGCATCCGTTGTTACATTTGAGTCAAAGGAAAATTTTTTGCTCCTGGGCAGCTTTTTTTCTGACCCCGGCATCACGCGTTTTCTTCCTCGGGCAGCAAAAATACTCGATTTTTAAAAACAGCTAATAATAACATTTTTAAGCATGGAATTCCACCCCGAATCACATTCTAGCATCCGTTGTTACATTTGAGTCAAAAAAAATTTTTTTGATCCTCGGCAGCTTTTTTTCTGACCGCGGCATCACGCGTTTTCTTGCTCGGGGAGCAAAAACACTCGATTTTCAAAAACAGCTAATAATAACATTTTTAAGCATGGAATTCCACCCCGAATCACATTCTAGCATCCGTTGTTACATTTGAGTCAAAAAAAATTTTTTTGATCCTGGGCAGCTTTTTTTCTGACCGCGGCATCACGCGTTTTCTTGCTCGGGGAGCAAAAACACTCGATTTTCAAAAACAGCTAATAATAACATTTTTAAGCATGGAATTCCACCCCGAATCACATTCTAGCATCCGTTGTTACATTTGAGTCAAAAAAATTTTTTTTGCTCCTGGGCAGTTTTTTTTCTGACCCCGGCATCACGCGTTTTCTTCCTCGGGCAGCAAAAACACTCGATTTTTAAAAACAGCTAATAATAACATTTTTAAGCATGGAATTCCACCCTGAATCACATTCTAGCATCCGTTGTTACATTTGAGTCAAAAGAAAATTTTTTGCTCCTGGGCAGTTTTTTTTCTGACCCCGGCATCACGCGTTTTCTTCCTCGGGCAGCAAAAATACTCGATTTTCAAAAACAGCTAATAATAACATTTTTAAGCATGGAATTCCACCCCGAATCACATTCTAGCATCCGTTGTTACATTTGAGTCAAAAAAAATTTTTTTGCTCCTGGGCGGCTTTTTTTCTGACCCCGGCATCATGCGTTTTCTTCCTCGGGCCGCAAAAACACTCGATTTTTAAAAAAACCTAATAATAACATTTTTAAGCATGGAATTCCACCCCGAATCACATTCTAGCATCCGTTGTTACATTTGAGTCAAAGGAAAATTTTTTGCTCCTGGGCAGTTTTTTTTCCGGCATCACGCGTTTTCCTCCTCGGGCAGCAAAAACCCTCGATTTTAAAAAACAGCTAATAATAACATTTTTAAGCATGGAATACCACCTCGAATCACATTCTAACATCCGTTGTTACATTTGAGTCAAAAAAAATTTTTTTGCTCCTTGGCAGCTTTTTTTCTGACCGCGGCATCACGCGTTTTCTTCCTCGGGCAGCAAAAACACTCGATTTTTAAAAACAGCTAATAATAACATTTTTAAGCATGGAATTCCACCCCGAATCACATTCTAGCATCCGTTGTTACATTTGAGTCAAACAATTTTTTTTGCTGCTGGGCAGTTTTTTTTCTGACCCCGGCATCACGCGTTTTCTTCCTCGGGCAGCAAAAACACTCGATTTTTAAAAACAGCTAATAATAACATTTTTAAGCATTGAATTCCACCCCGAATCACATTCTAGCATCCGTTGTTACATTTGAGTCAAAGGAAAATTTTTTGCTCCTGGGCAGCTTTTTTTCTGACCCCGGCATCACGCGTTTTCTTCCTCGGGCAGCAAAAATACTCGATTTTTAAAAACAGCTAATAATAACATTTTTAAGCATGGAATTCCACCCCGAATCACATTCTAGCATCCGTTGTTACATTTGAGTCAAAAAAAATTTTTTTGATCCTCGGCAGCTTTTTTTCTGACCGCGGCATCACGCGTTTTCTTGCTCGGGGAGCAAAAACACTCGATTTTCAAAAACAGCTAATAATAACATTTTTAAGCATGGAATTCCACCCCGAATCACATTCTAGCATCCGTTGTTACATTTGAGTCAAAAAAAATTTTTTTGATCCTGGGCAGCTTTTTTTCTGACCGCGGCATCACGCGTTTTCTTGCTCGGGGAGCAAAAACACTCGATTTTCAAAAACAGCTAATAATAACATTTTTAAGCATGGAATTCCACCCCGAATCACATTCTAGCATCCGTTGTTACATTTGAGTCAAAAAAATTTTTTTTGCTCCTGGGCAGTTTTTTTTCTGACCCCGGCATCACGCGTTTTCTTCCTCGGGCAGCAAAAATACTCGATTTTCAAAAACAGCTAATAATAACATTTTTAAGCATGGAATTCCACCCCGAATCACATTCTAGCATCCGTTGTTACATTTGAGTCAAAAGAAAATTTTTTGCTCCTGGGCGGCTTTTTTTCTGACCCCGGCATCACGCGTTTTCTTCCTCGGGCAGCAAAAACACTCGATTTTTAAAAACAGCTAATAATAACATTTTTAACCATGGAATTCCACCCCGAATCACATTCAAGCATCCGTTGTTACATTTGAGTCAAAAAAAAATTTTTTTGCTCATCGGCAGTTTTTTTTCTGACCCCGGCATCACGCGTTTTCTTCCTCGGGCAGCAAAAATACTCGATTTTCAAAAACAGCTAATAATAACATTTTTAAGCATGGAATTCCACCATGAATCACATTCTAGCATCCGTTGTTACATTTGAGTCAAAAAAAATTTTTTTGCTCCTGGGCGGATTTTTTTCTGACCCCGGCATCACGCGTTTTCTTCCTCTGGGAGCAAAAACACTCAATTTTTAAAAACAGCTAATAATAACATTTTTAAGCAAGGAATTCCACCCCGAATCACATTCTAGCATCCGTTGTTACATTTGAGTCAAAAAAAATTTTTTTGCTCCTGGGCGGCTTTTTTTCTGACCCCGGCATCACGCGTTTTCTTCCTCGGGCAGCAAAAATACTCGATTTTTAAAAACAGCTAATAATAACATTTTTAAGCATGGAATTCCACCCCGAATCACATTCAAGCATCCGTTGTTACATTTGAGTCAAAAAAAATTTTTTTGCTCCTCGGCGGTTTTTTTTCTGACCCTGGCATCACGCGTTTTCTTCCTCGGGCAGCAAAAATACTCGATTTTCAAAAACAGCTAATAATAACATTTTTAAGCATGGAATTCCACCCCGAATCACATTCTAGCATCCGTTGTTACATTTGAGTCAAAAAAATATTTTTTGCTCCTGGGCGGCTTTTTTTCTGACCCCGGCATCACGCGTTTTCTTCCTCTGGGAGCAAAAACACTCGATTTTTAAAAACAGCTAATAATAACATTTTTAAGCATGGAATTCCACCCCGAATCACATTCTAGCATCCGTTGTTACATTTGAGTCAAAAGAAAATTTTTTGCTCCTGGGCGGCTTTTTTTCTGACCCCGGCATCACGCGTTTTCTTCCTCGGGCAGCAAAAACACTCGATTTTTAAAAACAGCTAATAATAACATTTTTAACCATGGAATTCCACCCCGAATCACATTCAAGCATCCGTTGTTACATTTGAGTCAAAAAAAATTTTTTTGCTCCTCGGCAGTTTTTTTTCTGACCCCGGCATCACGCGTTTTCTTCCTCTGGGAGCAAAAACACTCGATTTTTAAAAACAGATAATAATAACATTTTTAAGCATGGAATTCCACCCCGAATCACATTCTAGCATCCGTTGTTACATTTGAGTCAAAAGAAAATTTTTTTGCTCCTGGGCGGCTTTTTTTCTGACCCCGGCATCATGCGTTTTCTTCCTCGGGCCGCAAAAACACTCGATTTTTAAAAAAACCTAATAATAACATTTTTAAGCATGGAATTCCACCCCGAATCACATTCTAGCATCCGTTGTTACATTTGAGTCAAAGGAAAATTTTTTGCTCCTGGGCAGTTTTTTTTCCGGCATCACGCGTTTTCCTCCTCGGGCCGCAAAAACACTCGATTTTTAAAAAAACCTAATAATAACATTTTTAAGCATGGAATTCCACCCCGAATCACATTCTAGCATCCGTTGTTACATTTGAGTCAAAGGAAAATTTTTTGCTCCTGGGCAGTTTTTTTTCCGGCATCACGCGTTTTCCTCCTCGGGCAGCAAAAACCCTCGATTTTAAAAAACAGCTAATAATAACATTTTTAAGCATGGAATACCACCTCGAATCACATTCTAACATCCGTTGTTACATTTGAGTCAAAAAAAATTTTTTTGCTCCTTGGCAGCTTTTTTTCTGACCGCGGCATCACGCGTTTTCTTCCTCGGGCAGCAAAAACACTCGATTTTTAAAAACAGCTAATAATAACATTTTTAAGCATGGAATTCCACCCCGAATCACATTCTAGCATCCGTTGTTACATTTGAGTCAAACAATTTTTTTTGCTGCTGGGCAGTTTTTTTTCTGACCCCGGCATCACGCGTTTTCTTCCTCGGGCAGCAAAAACACTCGATTTTTAAAAACAGCTAATAATAACATTTTTAAGCATTGAATTCCACCCCGAATCACATTCTAGCATCCGTTGTTACATTTGAGTCAAAGGAAAATTTTTTGCTCCTGGGCAGCTTTTTTTCTGACCCCGGCATCACGCGTTTTCTTCCTCGGGCAGCAAAAATACTCGATTTTTAAAAACAGCTAATAATAACATTTTTAAGCATGGAATTCCACCCCGAATCACATTCTAGCATCCGTTGTTACATTTGAGTCAAAAAAAATTTTTTTGATCCTCGGCAGCTTTTTTTCTGACCGCGGCATCACGCGTTTTCTTGCTCGGGGAGCAAAAACACTCGATTTTCAAAAACAGCTAATAATAACATTTTTAAGCATGGAATTCCACCCCGAATCACATTCTAGCATCCGTTGTTACATTTGAGTCAAAAAAAATTTTTTTGATCCTGGGCAGCTTTTTTTCTGACCGCGGCATCACGCGTTTTCTTGCTCGGGGAGCAAAAACACTCGATTTTCAAAAACAGCTAATAATAACATTTTTAAGCATGGAATTCCACCCCGAATCACATTCTAGCATCCGTTGTTACATTTGAGTCAAAAAAATTTTTTTTGCTCCTGGGCAGTTTTTTTTCTGACCCCGGCATCACGCGTTTTCTTCCTCGGGCAGCAAAAATACTCGATTTTCAAAAACAGCTAATAATAACATTTTTAAGCATGGAATTCCACCCCGAATCACATTCTAGCATCCGTTGTTACATTTGAGTCAAAAGAAAATTTTTTGCTCCTGGGCGGCTTTTTTTCTGACCCCGGCATCACGCGTTTTCTTCCTCGGGCAGCAAAAACACTCGATTTTTAAAAACAGCTAATAATAACATTTTTAACCATGGAATTCCACCCCGAATCACATTCAAGCATCCGTTGTTACATTTGAGTCAAAAAAAATTTTTTTGCTCATCGGCAGTTTTTTTTCTGACCCCGGCATCACGCGTTTTCTTCCTCGGGCAGCAAAAATACTCGATTTTCAAAAACAGCTAATAATAACATTTTTAAGCATGGAATTCCACCATGAATCACATTCTAGCATCCGTTGTTACATTTGAGTCAAAAAAAATTTTTTTGCTCCTGGGCGGATTTTTTTCTGACCCCGGCATCACGCGTTTTCTTCCTCTGGGAGCAAAAACACTCGATTTTTAAAAACAGCTAATGATAACATTTTTAAGCATGGAATTCCACCCCGAATCACATTCTAGCATCCGTTGTTACATTTGAGTCAAAAAAAAATTTTTTGCTCCTGGGCGGCTTTTTTTCTGACCCCGGCATCACGCGTTTTCTTCCTCTGGGAGCAAAAACACTCGATTTTTAAAAACAGCTAATAATAACATTTTTAAGCATGGAATTCCACCCCGAATCACATTCTAGCATCCGTTGTTACATTTGAGTCAAAGGAAAATTTTTTGCTCCTGGGCAGCTTTTTTTTCTGACCCCGGCATCACGCGTTTTCTTCCTCGGGCAGCAAAAATACTCGATTTTTAAAAACAGCTAATAATAACATTTTTAAGCATGGAATTCCACCCCGAATCACATTCAAGCATCCGTTGTTACATTTGAGTCAAAAAAAATTTTTTTGCTCCTCGGCGGTTTTTTTTCTGACCCTGGCATCACGCGTTTTCTTCCTCGGGCAGCAAAAATACTCGATTTTCAAAAACAGCTAATAATAACATTTTTAAGCATGGAATTCCACCCCGAATCACATTCTAGCATCCGTTGTTACATTTGAGTCAAAAAAATTTTTTTTGCTCCTGGGCGGCTTTTTTTCTGACCCCGGCATCACGCGTTTTCTTCCTCTGGGAGCAAAAACACTCGATTTTTAAAAACAGCTAATAATAACATTTTTAAGCATGGAATTCCACCCCGAATCACATTCTAGCATCCGTTGTTACATTTGAGTCAAAAGAAAATTTTTTGCTCCTGGGCGGCTTTTTTTCTGACCCCGGCATCACGCGTTTTCTTCCTCGGGCAGCAAAAACACTCGATTTTTAAAAACAGCTAATAATAACATTTTTAACCATGGAATTCCACCCCGAATCACATTCAAGCATCCGTTGTTACATTTGAGTCAAAAAAAATTTTTTTGCTCCTCGGCAGTTTTTTTTCTGACCCCGGCATCACGCGTTTTCTTCCTCTGGGAGCAAAAACACTCGATTTTTAAAAACAGATAATAATAACATTTTTAAGCATGGAATTCCACCCCGAATCACATTCTAGCATCCGTTGTTACATTTGAGTCAAAAGAAAATTTTTTTGCTCCTGGGCGGCTTTTTTTCTGACCCCGGCATCATGCGTTTTCTTCCTCGGGCCGCAAAAACACTCGATTTTTAAAAAAACCTAATAATAACATTTTTAAGCATGGAATTCCACCCCGAATCACATTCTAGCATCCGTTGTTACATTTGAGTCAAAGGAAAATTTTTTGCTCCTGGGCAGTTTTTTTTCCGGCATCACGCGTTTTCCTCCTCGGGCAGCAAAAACCCTCGATTTTAAAAAACAGCTAATAATAACATTTTTAAGCATGGAATACCACCTCGAATCACATTCTAACATCCGTTGTTACATTTGAGTCAAAAAAATTTTTTTTGCTCCTTGGCAGCTTTTTTTCTGACCGCGGCATCACGCGTTTTCTTCCTCGGGCAGCAAAAACACTCGATTTTTAAAAACAGATAATAATAACATTTTTAAGCATGGAATTCCACCCCGAATCACATTCTAGCATCCGTTGTTACATTTGAGTCAAAAAATTTTTTTTGCTGCTGGGCAGTTTTTTTTCTGACCCCGGCATCACGCGTTTTCTTCCTCGGGCAGCAAAAACACTCGATTTTTAAAAACAGCTAATAATAACATTTTTAAGCATGGAATTCCACCCCGAATCACATTCTAGCATCCGTTGTTACAGTTGAGTCAAAGGAAAATTTTTTGCTCCTGGGCAGCTTTTTTTCTGACCCCGGCATCACGCGTTTTCTTCCTCGGGCAGCAAAAATACTCGATTTTCCAAAACAGCTAATAATAACATTTTTAAGCATGGAATTCCACCCCGAATCACATTCTAGCATACGTTGTTACATTTGAGTCAAAAGAAAATTTTTTGCTCCTGGGCAGTTTTTTTTCTGACCACGACATCACGCGTTTTCTTCCTCGGGCAGCAAAAACACTCGATTTTTAAAAACAGCTAATAATAACATTTTTAAGCATGGAATTCCACCCCGAATCACATTCTAGCATCCGTTGTTACATTTGAGTCAAAAAATTTTTTTTTGCTCCTGGGCAGTTTTTTTTCTGACCCCGGCATCACGCGTTTTCTTCCTCGGGCAGCAAAAATACTCGATTTTAAAAAACAGCTAATAATAACATTTTTAAGCATGGAATTCCACCATGAATCACATTCTAGCAACCGTTGTTACATTTGAGTCAAAAGAAAATTTTTTGCTCCTGGGCAGTTTTTTTTCTGACCCCGGCATCACGCGTTTTCTTGCTCGGGGAGCAAAAACACTCGATTTTCAAAAACAGCTAATAATAACATTTTTAAGCATGGAATTCCACCCCGAATCACATTCTAGCATCCGTTGTTACATTTGAGTCAAAAAAATTTTTTTTGCTCCTCGGCAGTTTTTTTTCTCACCCCGGCATCACGCGTTTTCTTCCTCGGGCAGCAAAAATACTCGATTTTCAAAAACAGCTAATAATAACATTTTTAAGCATGGAATTCCACCCCGAATCACATTCTAGCATCCGTTGTTACATTTGAGTCAAAAGAAAATTTTTTGCTCCTGGGCGGCTTTTTTTCTGACCCCGGCATCACGCGTTTTCTTCCTCGGGCAGCAAAAACACTCGATTTTTAAAAACAGCTAATAATAACATTTTTAAGCATGGAATTCCACCCCGAATCACATTCAAGCATCCGTTGTTACATTTGAGTCAAAAAAAAATTTTTTGCTCCTCGGCAGTTTTTTTTCTGACCCCGGCATCACGCGTTTTCTTCCTCGGGCAGCAAAAACACTCGATTTTTAAAAACAGCTAATAATAACATTTTTAAGCATGGAATTCCACCCCGAATCACATTCTAGCATCCGTTGTTACATTTGAGTCAAAGGAAAATTTTTTGCTCCTGGGCAGCTTTTTTTCTGAGCCCGGCATCACGCGTTTTCTTCCTCGGGCAGCAAAAACACTCGATTTTTAAAAACAGCTAATAATAACATTTTTAAGCATGGAATTCCACCCCGAATCACATTCTAGCATCCGTTGTTACATTTGAGTCAAAAAATTTTTTTTTGCTCCTGGGCAGTTTTTTTTCTGACCCCGGCATCACGCGTTTTCTTCCTCGGGCAGCAAAAATACTCGATTTAAAAAAACAGCTAATAATAACATTTTTAAGCATGGAATTCCACCATGAATCACATTCTAGCAACCGTTGTTACATTTGAGTCAAAAGAAAATTTTTTGCTCCTGGGCAGTTTTTTTTCTGACCCCGGCATCACGCGTTTTCTTCCTCGGGCAGCAAAAATACTCGATTTTCAAAAACAGCTAATAATAACATTTTTAAGCATGGAATTCCACCCCGAATCACATTCTAGCATCCGTTGTTACATTTGAGTCAAAAAAATTTTTTTTCCTCCTGGGCGGCTTTTTTTCTGACCCCGGCATCACGCGTTTTCTTCCTCTGGGAGCAAAAACACTCGATTTTTAAAAACAGCTAATAATAACATTTTTAAGCATGGAATTCCACCCCGAATCACATTCTAGCATCCGTTGTTACATTTGAGTCAAAAAAATTTTTTTTGCTGCTGGGCAATTTTTTTTTCTGACCCCGGCATCACGCGTTTTCTTCCTCTTGGGAGCAAAAACACTCAATTTTTAAAAACAGCTAATAATAACATTTTTAAGCATGGAATTCCACCCCGAATCACATTCTAGCATCCGTTGTTACATTTGAGTCAAAAAAAATTTTTTTGCTCCTGGGCGGCTTTTTTTCTGACCCCGGCATCACGCGTTTTCTTCCTCGGGAAGCAAAAATACTCGATTTTTAAAAACAGCTAATAATAACATTTTTAAGCATGGAATTCCACCCCGAATCACATTCTAGCATCCGTTGTTACATTTGAGTCAAAAAAAATTTTTTTGCTCCTGGGCGGCTTTTTTTCTGACCCCGGCATCACGCGTTTTCTTCCTCGGGCAGCAAAAACACTCGATTTTTAAAAACAGCTAATAATAACATTTTTAAGCATGGAATTCCACCCCGAATCGCATTCTAGCATCCGTTGTTACATTTGAGTCAAAGGAAAATTTTTTGCTCCTGGGCAGTTTTTTTTCTGACCCCGGCATCACGCGTTTTCCTCCTCGGGCAGCAAAAACCCTCGATTTTAAAAAACAGCTAATAATAACATTTTTAAGCATGGAATTCCACCCCGAATCACATTCTACCATCCGTTGTTACATTTGAGTCAAAAAAATTTTTTTTGCTCCTGGGCAGTTTTTTTTCTGACCCCCGGCATCACGCGTTTTCTTCCTCTGGGAGCAAAAACACTCGATTTTTAAAAACAGCTAATAATAACATTTTTAAGCATGGAATTCCACCCCGAATCACATTCTAGCATCCGTTGTTACATTTGAGTCAAAAAAAAATTTTTTGCTCCTGGGCGGCTTTTTTTCTGACCCCGGCATCACGCGTTTTCTTCCTCGGGCAGCAAAAACACTCGATTTTTAAAAACAGCTAATAATAACATTTTTAAGCATGGAATTCCACCCCGAATCACATTCTAGCATCCGTTGTTACATTTGAGTCAAAAAAATTTTTTTTGCTCCTGGGCAGTTTTTTTTCTGACCCCGGCATCACGCGTTTTCTTCCTCTGGGAGCAAAAACACTCGATTTTTAAAAACAACTCATAATAACATTTTTAAGCATGGAATCCCACCCCGAATCACATTCTAGCATCCATTGGTACATTTGAGTCAAAAAAAATTTTTTTCCTCCTGGGCGGCTTTTTTTCTGACCCCGGCATCACGCGTTTTCTTCCTCTGGGAGCAAAAACACTCGATTTTTAAAAACAGCTAATAATAACATTTTTAAGCATGGAATTCCACCCCGAATCACATTCTAGCATCCGTTGTTACATTTGAGTCAAAAAATTTTTTTTTGCTGCTGGGCAATTTTTTTTCTGACCCCGGCATCACGCGTTTTCTTCCTCTTGGGAGCAAAAACACTCAATTTTTAAAAACAGCTAATAATAACATTTTTAAGCATGGAATTCCACCCCGAATCACATTCTAGCATCCGTTGTTACATTTGAGTCAAAAAAAATTTTTTTGCTCCTGGGCGGCTTTTTTTCTGACCCCGGCATCACGCGTTTTCTTCCTCGGGCAGCAAAAACACTCGATTTTTAAAAACAGCTAATAATAACATTTTTAAGCATGGAATTCCACCCCGAATCGCATTCTAGCATACGTTGTTACATTTGAGTCAAAGGAAAATTTTTTGCTCCTGGGCAGTTTTTTTTCTGACCCCGGCATCACGCGTTTTCCTCCTCGGGCAGCAAAAACCCTCGATTTTAAAAAACAGCTAATAATAACATTTTTAAGCATGGAATTCCACCCCGAATCACATTCTACCATCCGTTGTTACATTTGAGTCAAAAAAATTTTTTTTGCTCCTGGGCAGTTTTTTTTTCTGACCCCCGGCATCACGCGTTTTCTTCCTCTGGGAGCAAAAACACTCGATTTTTAAAAACAGCTAATAATAACATTTTTAAGCATGGAATTCCACCCCGAATCACATTCTAGCATCCGTTGTTACATTTGAGTCAAAAAAAAATTTTTTGCTCCTGGGCGGCTTTTTTTCTGACCCCGGCATCACGCGTTTTCTTCCTCGGGCAGCAAAAACACTCGATTTTTAAAAACAGCTAATAATAACATTTTTAAGCATGGAATTCCACCCCGAATCACATTCTAGCATCCGTTGTTACATTTGAGTCAAAAAAATTTTTTTTGCTCCTGGGCAGTTTTTTTTTCTGACCCCGGCATCACGCGTTTTCTTCCTCTGGGAGCAAAAACACTCGATTTTTAAAAACAACTCATAATAACATTTTTAAGCATGGAATCCCACCCCGAATCACATTCTAGCATCCGTTGTTACATTTGAGTCAAAAAAAATTTTTTTCCTCCTGGGCGGCTTTTTTTCTGACCCCGGCATCACGCGTTTTCTTCCTCTTGGGAGCAAAAACACTCAATTTTTAAAAACAGCTAATAATAACATTTTTAAGCATGGAATTCCACCCCGAATCACATTCTAGCATCCGTTGTTACATTTGAGTCAAAAAAAAATTTTTTTGCTCCTGGGCGGCTTTTTTTCTGACCCCCGCATCACGCGTTTTCTTCCTCGGGAAGCAAAAATACTCGATTTTTAAAAACAGCTAATAATAACATTTTTAAGCATGGAATTCCACCCCGAATCACATTCTAGCATCCGTTGTTACATTTGAGTCAAAAAAATTTTTTTTGCTCCTGGGCGGCTTTTTTTCTGACCCCGGCATCACGCGTTTTCTTCCTCGGGCAGCAAAAACACTCGATTTTTAAAAACAGCTAATAATAACATTTTTAAGCATGGAATTCCACCCCGAATCACATTCTAGCATCCGTTGTTACATTTGAGTCAAAGGAAAATTTTTTGCTCCTGGGCAGTTTTTTTTCTGACCCCGGCATCACGCGTTTTCCTCCTCGGGCAGCAAAAACCCTCGATTTTTAAAAACAGCTAATAATAACATTTTTAAGCATGGAATTCCACCCCGAATCACATTCTAGCATCCGTTGTTACATTTGAGTCAAAAGAAAATTTTTTGCTCCTGGGCGGCTTTTTTTCTGACCCCGGCATCACGCGTTTTCTTCCTCGGGCAGCAAAAACACTCGATTTTTAAAAACAGCTAATAATAACATTTTTAACCATGGAATTCCACCCCGAATCACATTCAAGCATCCGTTGTTACATTTGAGTCAAAAAAATTTTTTTTGCTCATCGGCAGTTTTTTTTCTGACCCCGGCATCACGCGTTTTCTTCCTCGGGCAGCAAAAATACTCGATTTTCAAAAACAGCTAATAATAACATTTTTAAGCATGGAATTCCACCATGAATCACATTCTAGCATCCGTTGTTACATTTGAGTCAAAAAAAATTTTTTTGCTCCTGGGCGGCTTTTTTTCTGACCCCGGCATCACGCGTTTTCTTCCTCTGGGAGCAAAAACACTCGATTTTTAAAAACAGCTAATAATAACATTTTGAAGCAAGGAATTCCACCCCGAATCACATTCTAGCATCCGTTGTTACATTTGAGTCAAAAGAAAATTTTTTGCTCCTGGGCGGCTTTTTTTCTGACCCCGGCATCACGCGTTTTCTTCCTCGGGCAGCAAAAACACTCGATTTTTAAAAACAGCTAATAATAACATTTTTAACCATGGAATTCCACCCCGAATCACATTCAAGCATCCGTTGTTACATTTGAGTCAAAAAAAATTTTTTTGCTCCTCGGCAGTTTTTTTTCTGACCCCGGCATCACGCGTTTTCTTCCTCGGGCAGCAAAAATACTCGATTTTCAAAAACAGCTAATAATAACATTTTTAAGCATGGAATTCCACCCCGAATCACATTCTAGCATCCGTTGTTACATTTGAGTCAAAAGAAAATTTTTTGCTCCTGGGCAGTTTTTTTTCTGACCCCGGCATCACGCGTTTTCTTCCTCGGGCAGCAAAAACACTCGATTTTTAAAAACAGCTAATAATAACATTTTTAAGCATGGAATTCCACCCTGAATCACATTCTAGCATCCGTTGTTACATTTGAGTCAAAAGAAAATTTTTTGCTCCTGGGCAGTTTTTTTTCTGACCCCGGCATCACGCGTTTTCTTCCTCGGGCAGCAAAAATACTCGATTTTCAAAAACAGCTAATAATAACATTTTTAAGCATGGAATTCCACCCCGAATCACATTCTAGCATCCGTTGTTACATTTGAGTCAAAAAAAATTTTTTTGCTCCTGGGCGGCTTTTTTTCTGACCCCGGCATCATGCGTTTTCTTCCTCGGGCCGCAAAAACACTCGATTTTTAAAAAAACCTAATAATAACATTTTTAAGCATGGAATTCCACCCCGAATCACATTCTAGCATCCGTTGTTACATTTGAGTCAAAGGAAAATTTTTTGCTCCTGGGCAGTTTTTTTTCCGGCATCACGCGTTTTCCTCCTCGGGCAGCAAAAACCCTCGATTTTAAAAAACAGCTAATAATAACATTTTTAAGCATGGAATACCACCTCGAATCACATTCTAACATCCGTTGTTACATTTGAGTCAAAAAAAATTTTTTTGCTCCTGGGCAGCTTTTTTTCTGACCGCGGCATCACGCGTTTTCTTCCTCGGGCAGCAAAAACACTCGATTTTTAAAAACAGCTAATAATAACATTTTTAAGCATGGAATTCCACCCCGAATCACATTCTAGCATCCGTTGTTACATTTGAGTCAAACAATTTTTTTTGCTGCTGGGCAGTTTTTTTTCTGACCCCGGCATCACGCGTTTTCTTCCTCGGGCAGCAAAAACACTCGATTTTTAAAAACAGCTAATAATAACATTTTTAAGCATTGAATTCCACCCCGAATCACATTCTAGCATCCGTTGTTACATTTGAGTCAAAGGAAAATTTTTTGCTCCTGGGCAGCTTTTTTTCTGACCCCGGCATCACGCGTTTTCTTCCTCGGGCAGCAAAAATACTCGATTTTTAAAAACAGCTAATAATAACATTTTTAAGCATGGAATTCCACCCCGAATCACATTCTAGCATCCGTTGTTACATTTGAGTCAAAAAAAATTTTTTGATCCTTGGCAGCTTTTTTTCTGACCGCGGCATCACGCGTTTTCTTGCTCGGGGAGCAAAAACACTCGATTTTCAAAAACAGCTAATAATAACATTTTTAAGCATGGAATTCCACCCCGAATCACATTCTAGCATCCGTTGTTACATTTGAGTCAAAAAAAATTTTTTTGATCCTTGGCAGCTTTTTTTCTGACCGCGGCATCACGCGTTTTCTTGCTCGGGGAGCAAAAACACTCGATTTTCAAAAACAGCTAATAATAACATTTTTAAGCATGGAATTCCACCCCGAATCACATTCTAGCATCCGTTGTTACATTTGAGTCAAAAAAATTTTTTTTGCTCCTGGGCAGTTTTTTTTCTGACCCCGGCATCACGCGTTTTCTTCCTCGGGCAGCAAAAATACTCGATTTTCAAAAACAGCTAATAATAACATTTTTAAGCATGGAATTCCACCCCGAATCACATTCTAGCATCCGTTGTTACATTTGAGTCAAAAGAAAATTTTTTGCTCCTGGGCGGCTTTTTTTCTGACCCCGGCATCACGCGTTTTCTTCCTCGGGCAGCAAAAACACTCGATTTTTAAAAACAGCTAATAATAACATTTTTAACCATGGAATTCCACCCCGAATCACATTCTAGCATCCGTTGTTACATTTGAGTCAAAAAAAATTTTTTTGCTCCTGGGCGGATTTTTTTCTGACCCCGGCATCACGCGTTTTCTTCCTCTGGGAGCAAAAACACTCAATTTTTAAAAACAGCTAATAATAACATTTTTAAGCAAGGAATTCCACCCCGAATCACATTCTAGCATCCGTTGTTACATTTGAGTCAAAAAAAATTTTTTTGCTCCTGGGCGGCTTTTTTTCTGACCCCGGCATCACGCGTTTTCTTCCTCGGGTAGCAAAAATACTCGATTTTTAAAAACAGCTAATAATAACATTTTTAAGCATGGAATTCCACCCCGAATCACATTCAAGCATCCGTTGTTACATTTGAGTCAAAAAAAATTTTTTTGCTCCTCGGCGGTTTTTTTTCTGACCCTGGCATCACGCGTTTTCTTCCTCGGGCAGCAAAAATACTCGATTTTCAAAAACAGCTAATAATAACATTTTTAAGCATGGAATTCCACCATGAATCACATTCTAGCATCCGTTGTTACATTTGAGTCAAAAAAATTTTTTTTTGCTCCTGGGCGGC
>NW_027257045.1:0-60651 GCF_029215685.1 Pituophis catenifer annectens | reverse complement strand
TGAAGAGTTAGACCAAAGTGCATCTCAGAATTGGCAGTAGGGCTCAATTCAGCCAGAAAACGTAACTTTTGACCCAGAGCTCAGATTTGCAGAAGAAACACATATTCATGCTCCTCACGGTCTGAAAAGCACATAAACGCCTTCAATTTTCAAGTACGAGCTTTCCCTGAGAAGTTAGACCAAAGTGCATCTCAGAATTGGCAGTAGGGTCAATTCAGCCAGAAAACGGAACTTTTGACCCAGAGCTCAGATTTGCAGAAGAAACACCTATTCATGCTCCTCACGGTCTTAAAAGCATAAAAACCCCTTCAATTTTCAAGTACGAGCTTTCCCTGAGGAGTTAGACCAAAGTGCATCTCAGAATTGGCAGTAGGGCTCAATTAAGCCAGAAAACGTAACTTTTGACCCAGAGCTCAGATTTGCAGAAGAAACACATATTCATGCTCCTCACGGTCTGAAAAGCATAAAAACCCCTTCAATTTTCACGTACGAAATTTCCCTGAGGAGTTAGACCAAAGTACATCTCAGAATTGGCAGTAGGGCTCAATTCAGCCAGAAAACGTAACTTTTGACAAGGAGCTCAGATTTGCAGAAGAAACACATATTCATGCTCCTCACGGTCTGAAAAGCATAAAAACAGATTCAATTTTCAAGTACGAGCTTTCCCTGAAGAGTTAGACCAAAGTGCATCTCAGAATTGGCAGTAGGGCTCAATTCAGCCAGAAAACGTAACTTTTGACACAGACGTCAGATTTGCAGGAGAAACACATATTCATGCTTCTCACATTCTGAAAAGACAAAAACAGATTCAATTTTCAAGTACGAGCTTTCCCTGAGGAGTTAGACCAAAGTGCATCTCAGAATTGGCAGTAGGGCTCAATTCAGCCAGAAAACGTAACTTTTGACACAGACGTCAAATTTGCAGGAGAAACACATATTCATGCTTCTCACATTCTGAAAAGACAAAAAACAGATTCAATTTTCAAGTACGAGCTTTCCCTGAGGAGTTAGACCAAAGTGCATCTCAGAATTGGCAGTAGGGCTCAATTCAGCCAGAAAAGTAAATTTTGACACAGAGCTCAGATTTGCAGAAGAAACACATATTCATGCTTCTCACGTTCTGAAAAGACAAAAACAGATTCAATTTTCAAGTACGAGCTTTCCCTGTGGAGTTAGACCAAAGTGCATCTCAGAATTGGCAGTAGGGCTCAATTCAGCCAGAAAACGTAACTTTTGACACAGAGCTCAGATTTGCAGAAGAAACACATATTCATGCTCCTCACGGTCTGAAAAGCATAAAAACAGATTCAATTTTCAAGTACGAGCTTTCCCTGAGGAGTTAGACCAAAGTGCATCTCAGAATTGGCAGTAGGGCTCAATTCAGCCAGAAAAAGTAAATTTTGATACAGAGCTCAGATTTGCAGAAGAAACACATATTCATGCTCCTCACGGTCTGAAAAGCATAAAAACAGATTCAATTTTCAAGTACGAGCTTTCCCTGAGGAGTTAGACCAAAGTGCATCTCAGAATTGGCAGTAGGGGCTCAATTCAGCAGAAAACATAACTTTTGACCCAGAGCTCAGATTTGCAGAAGAAACACATATTCATGCTCCTCACGGTATGAAAAGCACAAAAACGCCTTCAATCTTCAAGTACGAGCTTTCCCTGAGGAGTTAGACCAAAGTGCATCTCAGAATTGGCAGTAGGGCTCAATTCAGCCAGAAAACGTAACTTTTGACCCAGAGCTCAGATTTTCAGAAGAAACACGTATTCATGCTCCTCACGGTCTGAAAAGCATAAAAACAGATTCAATTTTCAAGTACGAGCTTTCCCTGAGGAGTTAGACCAAAGTGCATCTCAGAATTGGCAGTAGGGCTCAATTCAGCCAGAAAACGTAACTTTTGACACAGACGTCAGATTTGCAGGAGAAACACATAATCATGCTTCTCACGTTCTGAAAAGACAAAAACAGATTCAATTTTCAAGTACGAGCTTTCCCTGTGGAGTTAGACCAAAGTGCATCTCAGAATTGGCAGTAGGGCTCAATTCAGCCAGAAAACGTAACTTTTGACACAGAGCTCAGATTTGCAGAAGAAACACATATTCATGCTCCTCACGGTCTGAAAAGCATAAAAACAGATTCAATTTTCAAGTACGAGCTTTCCCTGAGGAGTTAGACCAAAGTGCATCTCAGAATTGGCAGTAGGGCTCAATTCAGCCAGAAAAAGTAAATTTTGATACAGAGCTCAGATTTGCAGAAGAAACACATATTCATGCTCCTCGTGTTCTGAAAAGGACAAAAACCCCTTCAATTTTCAAGTACGAGCTTTCCCTGAGGAGTTAGACCAAAGTGCATCTCAGAATTGGCAGTAGGGCTCAATTCAGCCAGAAAACGTAACTTTTGACCAGAGCTCAGATTTGCAGAAGAAACACATATTCATGCTCCTCACGGTCTGAAAAGGACAAAAATGCCTAAAATCTTCAAGTACGAGCTTTCCCTGAGGAGTTAGACCAAAGGGCATCTCAGAATTGGCAGTAGGGCTCAATTCAGCCAGAAAAAGTAAATTTTGATACAGAGCTCAGATTTGCAGAAGAAACACATATTCATGCTCCTCGTGTTCTGAAAAGGACAAAAACCCCTTCAATTTTCAAGTACGAGCTTTCCCTGAGGAGTTAGACCAAAGTGCATCTCAGAATTGGCAGTAGGGCTCAATTCAGCCAGAAAACGTAACTTTTGACCCAGAGCTCAGATTTGCAGAAGAAACACATATTCATGCTCCTCACGGTCTGAAAAGCACATAAACGCCTTCAATTTTCAAGTACGAGCTTTCCCTGAGAAGTTAGACCAAAGTGCATCTCAGAATTGGCAGTAGGGTCAATTCAGCCAGAAAACGGAACTTTTGACCCAGAGCTCAGATTTGCAGAAGAAACACCTATTCATGCTCCTCACGGTCTTAAAAGCATAAAAACCCCTTCAATTTTCAAGTACGAGCTTTCCCTGAGGAGTTAGACCAAAGTGCATCTCAGAATTGGCAGTAGGGCTCAATTAAGCCAGAAAACGTAACTTTTGACCCAGAGCTCAGATTTGCAGAAGAAAACACATATTCATGCTCCCTCACGGTCTGAAAAGCATAAAAACCCCTTCAATTTTCACGTACGAAATTTCCCTGAGGAGTTAGACCAAAGTACATCTCAGAATTGGCAGTAGGGCTCAATTCAGCCAGAAAACGTAACTTTTGACAAGGAGCTCAGATTTGCAGAAGAAACACATATTCATGCTCCTCACGGTCTGAAAAGCATAAAAACAGATTCAATTTTCAAGTACGAGCTTTCCCTGAAGAGTTAGACCAAAGTGCATCTCAGAATTGGCAGTAGGGCTCAATTCAGCCAGAAAACGTAACTTTTGACACAGACGTCAGATTTGCAGGAGAAACACATATTCATGCTTCTCACATTCTGAAAAGACAAAAACAGATTCAATTTTCAAGTACGAGCTTTCCTGAGGAGTTAGACCAAAGTGCATCTCAGAATTGGCAGTAGGGCTCAATTCAGCCAGAAAACGTTACTTTTGACCCAGAGCTCAGATTTGCAGAAGAAACACATATTCATGCTCCTCACGGTCTGAAAAGCATAAAAACAGATTCAATTTTCAAGTACGAGCTTTCCCTGAGGAGTTAGACCAAAGTGCATCTCAGAATTGGCAGTAGGGCTCAATTCAGCCAGAAAACGTAACTTTTGACACAGACGTCAAATTTGCAGGAGAAACACATATTCATGCTTCTCACATTCTGAAAAGACAAAAACAGATTCAATTTTCAAGTACGAGCTTTCCCTGAGGAGTTAGACCAAAGTGCATCTCAGAATTGGCAGTAGGGCTCAATTCAGCCAGAAAAAGTAAATTTTGACACAGAGCTCAGATTTGCAGAAGAAACACATATTCATGCTTCTCACGTTCTGAAAAGACAAAAACAGATTCAATTTTCAAGTACGAGCTTTCCCTGTGGAGTTAGACCAAAGTGCATCTCAGAATTGGCAGTAGGGCTCAATTCAGCCAGAAAACGTAACTTTTGACACAGAGCTCAGATTTGCAGAAGAAACACATATTCATGCTCCTCACGGTCTGAAAAGCATAAAAACAGATTCAATTTTCAAGTACGAGCTTTCCCTGAGGAGTTAGACCAAAGTGCATCTCAGAATTGGCAGTAGGGCTCAATTCAGCCAGAAAAAGTAAATTTTGATACAGAGGTCAGATTTGCAGAAGAAACACATATTCATGCTCCTCGTGTTCTGAAAAGGACAAAAACCCCTTCAATTTTCAAGTACGAGCTTTCCCTGAGGAGTTAGACCAAAGTGCATCTCAGAATTGGCAGTAGGGCTCAATTCAGCCAGAAAACGTAACTTTTGACCCAGAGCTCAGATTTGCAGAAGAAACACATATTCATGCTCCTCACGGTCTGAAAAGGACAAAAATGCCTAAAATCTTCAAGTACGAGCTTTCCCTGAGGAGTTAGACCAAAGGGCATCTCAGAATTGGCAGTAGGGCTCAACTCAGCCAGAAAACGTAACTTTTGACACAGAGCTCAGATTTTCAGAAGAAACACATATTCATGCTCCTCAAGGTCTGAAAAGCATAAAAACAGACTCAATTTTCAAGTACTAGCTTTCCCTGAGGAGTTAGACCAAAGTGCATCTCAGAATTGGCAGTAGGGCTCAATTCAGCCAGAAAACGTTACTTTTGACACAGACGTCAGATTTGCAGGAGAAACACATAATCATGCTTCTCACGTTCTGAAAAGACAAAAACAGATTCAATTTTCAAGTACGAGCTTTCCCTGAGGAGTTAGTCCAAAGTGCATCTCAGAATTGGCAGTAGGGCTCAATTCAGCCAGAAAACGTAACTTTTGACCCAAAGCTCAGATTTGCAGAAGAAATATATATTCATGCTCCTCACGGTCTGAAAAGCATAAACACGCCTTCAATTTTCAAGTACGAGCTTTCCCTGAGGAGTTAGACCAAAGTGCATCTCAGAATTGGCAGTAGGGCTCAATTCAGCCAGAAAACGTAACTTTTGACCCAGAGCTCAGATTTGTAGAAGAAACACATATTCATGCTCCTCACGGTCTGAAAAGCATAAAAACCCCTTCAATTTTCAAGTAGGAGCTTTCCCTGAGGAGTTAGACCAAAGTGCATCTCAGAATTGGCAGTAGGGCTCAATTCAGCCAGAAAACGTAACTTTTGACCCAGAGCTCAGATTTGCAGAAGAAACACATATTCATGCTCCTCACGGTCTGAAAAGCATAAAAACAGATTCAATTTTCAAGTACGAGCTTTCCCTGAGGAGTTAGACCAAAGTGCATCTCAGAATTGGCAGTAGGGGTCAATTCAGCCAGAAAACGTAACTTTTGACACAGACGTCAGATTTCCAGGAGAAACACATATTCATGCTTCTCACATTCTGAAAAGAAAAAAAACAGATTCAATTTTTCAAGTACGAGCTTTCCCTGAGGAGTTAGACCAAAGTGCATCTCAGAATTGGCAGTAGGGCTCAATTCAGCCAGAAAACGTAACTTTTGACCCAGAGCTCAGATTTGCAGAAGAAACACATATTCATGCTCCTCACGGTCTGAAAAGCATAAAAACAGATTCAATTTTCAAGTACGAGCTTTCCCTGAGGAGTTAGACCAAAGTGCATCTCAGAATTGGCAGAAGGGTCAATTCAGCCAGAAAACGTAACTTTTGACACAGACGTCAGATTTGCAGGAGAAACACATATTCATGCTTCTCACATTCTGAAAAGACAAAAACAGATTCAATTTTCAAGTACGAGCTTTCCCTGAGGAGTTAGACCAAAGTGCATCTCAGAATTGGCAGTAGGGCTCAATTCAGCCAGAAAACGTAACTTTTGACACAGAGCTCAGATTTGCAGAAGAAACACCTATTCATGCTCCTCACGGTCTTAAAAGCATAAAACAGATTCAATTTTCAAGTACGAGCTTTCCCTGAGGAGTTAGACCAAAGTGCATCTCAGAATTGGCAGTAGGGCTCAATTCAGCCAGAAAAAGGAAATTTTGATACAGAGCTCAGATTTGCAGAAGAAACACATATTCATGCTCCTCGTGTTCTGAAAAGGACAAAAACCCCTTCAATTTTCAAGTACGAGCTTTCCCTGAGGAGTTAGACCAAAGTGCATCTCAGAATTGGCAGTAGGGCTCAATTCAGCCAGAAAACGTAACTTTTGACCCAGAGCTCAGATTTGCAGAAGAAACACATATTCATGCTCCTCACGGTCTGAAAAGGACAAAAATGCCTTCAATCTTCAAGTACGAGCTTTCCCTGAGGAGTTAGACCAAAGTGCATCTCAGAATTGGCAGTAGGGCTCAACTCAGCCAGAAAACGTAACTTTTGACACAGAGCTCAGATTTGCAGAAGAAACACATATTCATGCTCCTCACGGTCTGAAAAGCATAAAAACCCCTTCAATTTTCAAGTACGAAATTTCCCTGAGGAGTTAGACCAAAGTACATCTCAGAATTGGCAGTAGGGCTCAAATCAGCCAGAAAACGTAACTTTTGACACAGAGCTCAGATTTGCAGAAGAAACACATATTCATGCTCCTCACGTCTGAAAAGCATAAAAACAGATTCAATTTTCAAGTACGAGCTTCTCCTGAAGAGTTAGACCAAAGTGCATCTCAGAATTGGCAGTAGGGCTCAATTCACCCAGAAAACGTAACTTTTGACACAGACGTCAGATTTCCAGGAGAAACACATATTCATGCTTCTCACATTCTGAAAAGACAAAAACAGATTCAATTTTCAACTACGAGCTTTCCTGAGGAGTTAGACCAAAGTGCATCTCAGAATTGGCAGTAGGGCTCAATTCAGCCAGAAAACGGAACTTTTGACCCAGAGCTCAGATTTGCAGAAGAAACACATATTCATGCTCCTCACAGTCTGAAAAGCATAAAAACAGATGCAATTTTCAAGTACGAGCTTTCCCTGAGGAGTTAGACCAAAGTGCATCTCAGAATTGGCAGTAGGGCTCAAATCAGCCAGAAAACGTAACTTTTGACACAGAGCTCAGATTTGCAGAAGAAACACATATTCATGCTCCTCACGGTCTGAAAAGCATAAAAACAGATTCAATTTTCAAGTACGAGCTTTCCCTGAAGAGTTAGACCAAAGTGCATCTCAGAATTGGCAGTAGGGCTCAATTCAGCCAGAAAACGTAACTTTTGACACAGACGTCAGATTTCCAGGAGAAACACATATTCATGCTTCTCACATTCTGAAAAGACAAAAACAGATTCAATTTTCAACTACGAGCTTTCCCTGAGGAGTTAGACCAAAGTGCATCTCAGAATTGGCAGTAGGGCTCAATTCAGCCAGAAAACGGAACTTTTGACCCAGAGCTCAGATTTGCAGAAGAAACACATATTCATGCTCCTCACAGTCTGAAAAGCATAAAAACAGATGCAATTTTCAAGTACGAGCTTTCCCTGAGGAGTTAGACCAAAGTGCATCTCAGAATTGGCAGTAGGGCTCAATTCAGCCAGAAAAAGTAAATTTTGATACAGAGCTCAGATTTGCAGAAGAAACACATATTCATGCTCCTCGTGTTCTGAAAAGGACAAAAACCCCTTCAATTTTCAAGTACGAGCTTTCCCTGAAGAGTTAGACCAAAGTGCATCTCAGAATTGGCAGTAGGGCTCAATTCAGCCAGAAAACGTAACTTTTGACCCAGAGCTCAGATTTGCAGAAGAAACACATATTCATGCTCCTCACGGTCTGAAAAGCACATAAACGCCTTCAATTTTCAAGTACGAGCTTTCCCTGAGAAGTTAGACCAAAGTGCATCTCAGAATTGGCAGTAGGGTCAATTCAGCCAGAAAACGGAACTTTTGACCCAGAGCTCAGATTTGCAGAAGAAACACCTATTCATGCTCCTCACGGTCTTAAAAGCATAAAAACCCCTTCAATTTTCAAGTACGAGCTTTCCTGAGGAGTTAGACCAAAGTGCATCTCAGAATTGGCAGTAGGGCTCAATTAAGCCAGAAAACGTAACTTTTGACCCAGAGCTCAGATTTGCAGAAGAAACACATATTCATGCTCCTCACGGTCTGAAAAGCATAAAAAACCCCTTCAATTTTCACGTACGAAATTTCCCTGAGGAGTTAGACCAAAGTACATCTCAGAATTGGCAGTTAGGGCTCAATTCAGCCAGAAAACGTAACTTTTGACAAGGAGCTCAGATTTGCAGAAGAAACACATATTCATGCTCCTCACGGTCTGAAAAGCATAAAAACAGATTCAATTTTCAAGTACGAGCTTTCCCTGAAGAGTTAGACCAAAGTGCATCTCAGAATTGGCAGTAGGGCTCAATTCAGCCAGAAAACGTAACTTTTGACACAGACGTCAGATTTGCAGGAGAAACACATATTCATGCTTCTCACATTCTGAAAAGACAAAAACAGATTCAATTTTCAAGTACGAGCTTTCCCTGAGGAGTTAGACCAAAGTGCATCTCAGAATTGGCAGTAGGGCTCAATTCAGCCAGAAAACGTAACTTTTGACACAGACGTCAAATTTGCAGGAGAAACACATATTCATGCTTCTCACATTCTGAAAAGACAAAAACAGATTCAATTTTCAAGTACGAGCTTTCCCTGAGGAGTTAGACCAAAGTGCATCTCAGAATTGGCAGTAGGGCTCAATTCAGCCAGAAAAAGTAAATTTTGACACAGAGCTCAGATTTGCAGAAGAAACACATATTCATGCTTCTCACGTTCTGAAAAGACAAAAACAGATTCAATTTTCAAGTACGAGCTTTCCCTGTGGAGTTAGACCAAAGTGCATCTCAGAATTGGCAGTAGGGCTCAATTCAGCAGAAAACGTAACTTTTGACACAGAGCTCAGATTTGCAGAAGAAACACATATTCATGCTCCTCACGGTCTGAAAAGCATAAAAACAGATTCAATTTTCAAGTACGAGCTTTCCCTGAGGAGTTAGACCAAAGTGCATCTCAGAATTGGCAGTAGGGCTCAATTCAGCCAGAAAAAGTAAATTTTGATACAGAGCTCAGATTTGCAGAAGAAACACATATTCATGCTCCTCACGGTCTGAAAAGCATAAAAACAGATTCAATTTTCAAGTACGAGCTTTCCCTGAGGAGTTAGACCAAAGTGCATCTCAGAATTGGCAGTAGGGCTCAATTCAGCCAGAAAACATAACTTTTGACCCAGAGCTCAGATTTGCAGAAGAAACACATATTCATGCTCCTCACGGTATGAAAAGCACAAAAACGCCTTCAATCTTCAAGTACGAGCTTTCCCTGAGGAGTTAGACCAAAGTGCATCTCAGAATTGGCAGTAGGGCTCAATTCAGCCAGAAAACGTAACTTTTGACCCAGAGCTCAGATTTTCAGAAGAAACACATATTCATGCTCCTCACGGTCTGAAAAGCATAAAAACAGATTCAATTTTCAAGTACGAGCTTTCCTGAGGAGTTAGACCAAAGTGCATCTCAGAATTGGCAGTAGGGCTCAATTCAGCCAGAAAACGTAACTTTTGACACAGACGTCAGATTTGCAGGAGAAACACATAATCATGCTTCTCACGTTCTGAAAAGACAAAAACAGATTCAATTTTCAAGTACGAGCTTTCCCCTGTGGAGTTAGACCAAAGTGCATCTCAGAATTGGCAGTAGGGCTCAATTCAGCCAGAAAACGTAACTTTTGACACAGAGCCTCAGATTTGCAGAAGAAACACATATTCATGCTCCTCACGGTCTGAAAAGCATAAAAACAGATTCAATTTTCAAGTACGAGCTTTCCCTGAGGAGTTAGACCAAAGTGCATCTCAGAATTGGCAGTAGGGCTCAATTCAGCCAGAAAAAGTAAATTTTGATACAGAGCTCAGATTTGCAGAAGAAACACATATTGCTCCTCGTGTTCTGAAAAGGACAAAAACCCCTTCAATTTTCAAGTACGAGCTTTCCCTGAGGAGTTAGACCAAAGTGCATCTCAGAATTGGCAGTAGGGCTCAATTCAGCCAGAAAACGTAACTTTTGACCCAGAGCTCAGATTTGCAGAAGAAACACATATTCATGCTCCTCACGGTCTGAAAAGGACAAAAATGCCTAAAATCTTCAAGTACGAGCTTTCCCTGAGGAGTTAGACCAAAGGGCATCTCAGAATTGGCAGTAGGGCTCAACTCAGCCAGAAAACGTAACTTTTGACACAGAGCTCAGATTTGCAGAAGAAACACATATTCATGCTCCTCACGGTCTGAAAAGCATAAAAACCCCTTCAATTTTCAAGTACGAGCTTTCCCTGAAGAGTTAGACCAAAGTGCATCTCAGAATTGGCAGTAGGGCTCAATTCAGCCAGAAAACGTAACTTTTGACACAGACGTCAGATTTGCAGGAGAAACACCTATTCATGCTTCTCACATTCTGAAAAGACAAAAACAGATTCAATTTTCAAGTACGAGCTTTCCCTGAGGAGTTAGACCAAAGTGCATCTCAGAATTGGCAGTAGGGCTAAATTCAGCCAGAAAACGTAACTTTTGACCCAGAGCTCAGATTTGCAGAAGAAACACATATTCATGCTCCTCACGGTCTGAAAAGCATAAAAACCCCTTCAATTTTCACGTACGAAATTTCCCTGAGGAGTTAGACCAAAGTACATCTCAGAATTGGCAGTAGGGCTCAATTCAGCCAGAAAACGTAACTTTTGACAAGGAGCTCAGATTTGCAGAAGAAACACATATTCATGCTCCTCACGGTCTGAAAAGCATAAAAACAGATTCAATTTTCAAGTACGAGCTTTCCCTGAAGAGTTAGACCAAAGTGCATCTCAGAATTGGCAGTAGGCTCAATTCAGCCAGAAAAACGTAACTTTTGACACAGACGTCAGATTTGCAGGAGAAACACATATTCATGCTTCTCACATTCTGAAAAGACAAAAACAGATTCAATTTTCAAGTACGAGCTTTCCCTGAGGAGTTAGACCAAAGTGCATCTCAGAATTGGCAGTAGGGCTCAATTCAGCAGAAAACGTTACTTTTGACCCAGAGCTCAGATTTGCAGAAGAAACACATATTCATGCTCCTCACGGTCTGAAAAGCATAAAAACAGATTCAATTTTCAAGTACGAGCTTTCCCTGAGGAGTTAGACCAAAGTGCATCTCAGAATTGGCAGTAGGGCTCAATTCAGCCAGAAAACGTAACTTTTGACACAGACGTCAAATTTGCAGGAGAAACACATATTCATGCTTCTCACATTCTGAAAAGACAAAAACAGATTCAATTTTCAAGTACGAGCTTTCCCTGAGGAGTTAGACCAAAGTGCATCTCAGAATTGGCAGTAGGGCTCAATTCAGCCAGAAAAAGTAAATTTTGACACAGAGCTCAGATTTGCAGAAGAAACACATATTCATGCTTCTCACGTTCTGAAAAGACAAAAACAGATTCAATTTTCAAGTACGAGCTTTCCCTGTGGAGTTAGACCAAAGTGCATCTCAGAATTGGCAGTAGGGCTCAATTCAGCCAGAAAACGTAACTTTTGACACAGAGCTCAGATTTGCAGAAGAAACACATATTCATGCTCCTCACGGTCTGAAAAGCATAAAAACAGATTCAATTTTCAAGTACGAGCTTTCCCTGAGGAGTTAGACCAAAGTGCATCTCAGAATTGGCAGTAGGGCTCAATTCAGCCAGAAAAAGTAAATTTTGATACAGAGCTCAGATTTGCAGAAGAAACACATATTCATGCTCCTCGTGTTCTGAAAAGGACAAAAACCCCTTCAATTTTCAAGTACGAGCTTTCCCTGAGGAGTTAGACCAAAGTGCATCTCAGAATTGGCAGTAGGGCTCAATTCAGCCAGAAAACGTAACTTTTGACCCAGAGCTCAGATTTGCAGAAGAAACACATATTCATGCTCCTCACGGTCTGAAAAGGACAAAAATGCCTAAAATCTTCAAGTACGAGCTTTCCCTGAGGAGTTAGACCAAAGGGCATCTCAGAATTGGCAGTAGGGCTCAACTCAGCCAGAAAACGTAACTTTTGACACAGAGCTCAGATTTGCAGAAGAAACACATATTCATGCTCCTCACGGTCTGAAAAGCATAAAAACCCCTTCAATTTTCAAGTACGAAATTTCCCTGAGGAGTTGGACCAAAGTACATCTCAGAATTGGCAGTAGGGCTCAATTCAGCCAGAAAACGGAACTTTTGACACAGAGCTCAGATTTGCAGAAGAAACACATATTCATGCTCCTCACGGTCTGAAAAGCATAAAAACAGATTCAATTTTCAAGTACGAGCTTTCCCTGAAGAGTTAGACCAAAGTGCATCTCAGAATTGGCAGTAGGGCTCAATTCAGCCAGAAAACGTAACTTTTGACACAGACGTCAGATTTGCAGGAGAAACACATATTCATGCTTCCCACATTCTGAAAAGACAAAAACAGATTCAATTTTCAAGTACGAGCTTTCCCTGAGGAGTTAGACCAAAGTGCATCTCAGAATTGGCAGTAGGGCTAAATTCAGCCAGAAAACGTAACTTTTGACCCAGAGCTCAGATTTGCAGAAGAAACACATATTCATGCTCCTCACGGTCTGAAAAGCATAAAAACAGATTCAATTTTCAAGTACGAGCTTTCCCTGAGGAGTTAGACCAAAGTGCATCTCAGAATTGGCAGTAGGGCTCAATTCAGCCAGAAAACATAACTTTTGACCCAGAGCTCAGATTTGCAGAAGAAACACATATTCATGCTCCTCACGGTATGAAAAGCACAAAAACGCCTTCAATCTTCAAGTACGAGCTTTCCCTGAGGAATTAGACCAAAGTGCATCTCAGAATTGGCAGTAGGGCTCAATTCAGCCAGAAAACGTAACTTTTGACCCAGAGCTCAGATTTTCAGAAGAAACACATATTCATGCTCCACACGGTCTGAAAAGCATAAAAACAGATTCAATTTTCAAGTACGAGCTTTCCCTGAGGAGTTAGACCAAAGTGCATCTCAGAATTGGCAGTAGGGCTCAATTCAGCCAGAAAACGTAACTTTTGACACAGACGTCAGATTTGCAGGAGAAACACATAATCATGCTTCTCACGTTCTGAAAAGACAAAAACAGATTCAATTTTCAAGTACGAGCTTTCCCTGTGGAGTTAGACCAAAGTGCATCTCAGAATTGGCAGTAGGGCTCAATTCAGCCAGAAAACGTAACTTTTGACACAGAGCTCAGATTTGCAGAAGAAACACATATTCATGCTCCTCACGGTCTGAAAAGCATAAAAACAGATTCAATTTTCAAGTACGAGCTTTCCCTGAGGAGTTAGACCAAAGTGCATCTCAGAATTGGCAGTAGGGCTCAATTCAGCCAGAAAAAGTAAATTTTGATACAGAGCTCAGATTTGCAGAAGAAACACATATTCATGCTCCTCACGGTCTGAAAAGCATAAAAACAGATTCAATTTTCAAGTACGAGCTTTCCCTGAGGAGAAAGACCAAAGTGCATCTCAGAATTGGCAGTAGGGCTCAATTCAGCCAGAAAACATAACTTTTGACCCAGAGCTCAGATTTGCAGAAGAAACACATATTCATGCTCCTAGTGTTCTGAAAAGGACAAAAACCCCTTCAAATTTCAAGTACGAGCTTTCCCTGAGGAGTTAGACCAAAGTGCATCTCAGAATTGGCAGTAGGGCTCAATTCAGCCAGAAAACGTAACTTTTGACCCAGAGCTCAGATTCTCAGAAGAAACACATATTCATTCTCCTCAAGGTCTGAAAAGCATAAAAACAGATTCAATTTTCAAGTACGAGCTTTCCCTGAGGAGAAAGACCAAAGTGCATCTCAGAATTGGCAGTAGGGCTCAATTCAGCGAGAAAACGTAACTTTTGACCCAGAGCTCAGATTTGCAGAAGAAACACATATTCATGCTCCTCACGGTCTGAAAAGCACATAAACGCCTTCAATTTTAAAGTACAAGCTTTCCCTGAGAAGTTAGACCAAAGTGCATCTCAGAATTGGCAGTAGGGTCAATTCAGCCAGAAAACGTAACTTTTGACCCAGAGCTCAGATTTGCAGAAGAAACACCTATTCATGCTCCTCACGGTCGTAAAAGCATAAAAACCCCTTCAATTTTCAAGTACGAGCTTTCCCTGAGAAGTTAGACCAAAGTGCATCTCAGAATTGGCAGTAGGGCTCAATTCAGCCAGAAAACATAACTTTTGACCCAGAGCTCAGATTTGCAGAAGAAACACATATTCATGCTCCTCACGGTCTTAAAAGCACAAAAACTCCTTCAATCTTCAAGTACGAGCTTTCCCTGAGGAGTTAGACCAAAGTGCATCTCAGAATTGGCAGTAGGGCTCAATTCAGCCAGAAAACGTAACTTTTGACACAGAGCTCAGATTTGCAGAAGAAACACATATTCATGCTCCTCACGGTCTGAAAAGCATAAAAACCCCTTCAATTTTCAAGTACGAAATTTCCCTGAGGAGTTGGACCAAAGTACATCTCAGAATTGGCAGTAGAGCTCAATTCAGCCAGAAAACGGAACTTTTGACACAGAGCTCAGATTTGCAGAAGAAACACATATTCATGCTCCTCACGGTCTGAAAAGCATAAAAACAGATTCAATTTTCAAGTACGAGCTTTCCCTGAAGAGTTAGACCAAAGTGCATCTCAGAATTGGCAGTAGGGCTCAATTCAGCCAGAAAACGTAACTTTTGACACAAACGTCAGATTTGCAGGAGAAACACATATTCATGCTTCTCACATTCTGAAAAGACAAAAACAGATTCAATTTTCAAGTACGAGCTTTCCCTGAGGAGTTAGACCAAAGTGCATCTCAGAATTGGCAGTAGGGCTCAATTCAGCCAGAAAACGTAACTTTTGACACAGAGCTCAGATTTGCAGAAGAAACACATATTCATGCTCCTCACGGTCTGAAAAGCATAAAAACAGATTCAATTTTCAAGTACGAGCTTTCCCTGAGGAGTTAGACCAAAGTGCATCTCAGAATTGGCAGTAGGGTTCAATTCAGCCAGAAAAAGTAAATTTTGACCCAGAGCTCAGATTTTCAGAAGAAACACATATTCATTCTCCTCAAGGTCTGAAAAGCATAAAACAGATTCAATTTTCAAGTACGAGCTTTCCCTGAGGAGATAGACCAAAGTGCATCTCAGAATTGGCAGTAGGGCTCAATTCAGCGAGAAAACGTAACTTTTGACCCAGAGCTCAGATTTGCAGAAGAAACACATATTCATGCTCCTCACGGTCTGAAAAGCACATAAACGCCTTCAATTTTCAAGTACGAGCTTTCCCTGACAAGTTAGACCAAAGTGCATCTCAGAATTGGCAGTAGGGTCAATTCAGCCAGAAAACGTAACTTTTGACACAGAGCTCAGATTTGCAGAAGAAACACCTATTCATGCTCCTCACGGTCTTAAAAGCATAAAAACCCCTTCAATTTTCAAGTACGAGCTTTCCCTGAGGAGTTAGACCAAAGTGCATCTCAGAATTGGCAGTAGGGCGCAATTCAGCCAGAAAACATAACTTTTGACCCAGAGCTCAGATTTGCAGAAGAAACACATATTCATGCTCCTCACGGTCTGAAAAGCACAAAAACGCCTTCAATCTTCAAGTACGAGCTTTCCCTGAGGAGTTAGACCAAAGTGCATCTCAGAATTGGCAGTAGGGCTCAATTCAGCCAGAAAACGTAACTTTTGACCCAGAGCTCAGATTTGCAGAAGAAACACATATTCATGCTCCTCACGGTCTGAAAAGCATAAAAACCCCTTCAATTTTCAAGTACGAAATTTCCCTGAGGAGTTAGACCAAAGTACATCTCAGAATTGGCAGTAGTGCTCAATTCAGCCAGAAAACGTAACTTTTGACACAGAGCTCAGATTTGCAGAAGAAACACATATTCATGCTCCTCACGGTCTGAAAAGCATAAAAACAGATTCAATTTTCAAGTACGAGCTTTCCCTGAAGAGTTAGACCAAAGTGCATCTCAGAATTGGCAGTAGGGCTCAATTCAGCCAGAAAACGTAACTTTTGACCCAGAGCTCAGATTTGCAGAAGAAACACATATTCATGCTCCTCGTGTTCTGAAAAGGACAAAAACCCCTTCAAATTTCAAGTACGAGCTTTCCCTGAGGAGTTAGACCAAAGTGCATCTCAGAATTGGCAGTAGGGCTCAATTCAGCCAGAAAACGTAACTTTTGACCCAGAGCTCAGATTCTCAGAAGAAACACATATTCATTCTCCTCAAGGTCTGAAAAGCATAAAAACAGATTAAATTTTCAAGTACGAGCTTTCCCTGAGGAGAAAGACCAAAGTGCATCTCAGAATTGGCAGTAGGGCTCAATTCAGCGAGAAAACGTAACTTTTGACCCAGAGCTCAGATTTGCAGAAGAAACACATATTCATGCTCCTCACGGTCTGAAAAGCACATAAACGCCTTCAATTTTAAAGTACGAGCTTTCCCTGAGAAGTTAGACCAAAGTGCATCTCAGAATTGGCAGTAGGGTCAATTCAGCCAGAAAACGTAACTTTTGACACAGAGCTCAGATTTGCAGAAGAAACACCTATTCATGCTCCTCACGGTCGTAAAAGCATAAAAACCCCTTCAATTTTCAAGTACGAGCTTTCCCTGAGGAGTTAGACCAAAGTGCATCTCAGAATTGGCAGTAGGGCTCAATTCAGCCAGAAAACATAACTTTTGACCGAGAGGTCAGATTTGCAGAAGAAACACATATTCATGCTCCTCACGTTCTGAAAAGCACAAAAACGCCTTCAATCTTCAAGTACGAGCTTTCCCTGAGGAGTTAGACCAAAGTGCATCTCAGAATTGGCAGTAGGGCTCAATTCAGCCAGAAAACATAACTTTTGACCCAGAGCTCAGATTTGCAGAAGAAACACATATTCATGCTCCTCACGGTCTGAAAAGCACAAAAACGCCTTCAATCTTCAAGTACGAGCTTTCCCTGAGGAGTTAGACCAAAGTGCATCTCAGAATTGGCAGTAGGGCTCAATTCAGCCAGAAAACGTAACTTTTGACCCAGAGCTCAGATTTGCAGAAGAAACACATATTCATGCTCCTCACGGTCTGAAAAGCATAAAAACCCCTTCAATTTTCAAGTACGAAATTTCCCTGAGGAGTTAGACCAAAGTACATCTCAGAATTGGCAGTAGGGCTCAATTCAGCCAGAAAATGTAACTTTTGACACAGAGCTCAGATTTGCAGAAGAAACACATATTCATGCTCCTCACGGTCTGAAAAGCATAAAAACAGATTCAATTTTCAAGTACGAGCTTTCCCTGAAGAGTTAGACCAAAGTGCATCTCAGAATTGGCAGTAGGGCTCAATTCAGCCAGAAAGCGTAACTTTTGACCCATAGCTCAGATTTGCAGAAGAAACACATATTCATGCTCCTCGTGTTCTGAAAAGGAGAAAAACCCCTTCAAATTTCAAGTACGAGCTTTCCCTGAGGAGTTAGACCAAAGTGCATCTCAGAATTGGCAGTAGGGCTCAATTCAGCCAGAAAACGTAACTTTTGACCCAGAGCTCAGATTCTCAGAAGAAACACATATTCATTCTCCTCAAGGTCTGAAAAGCATAAAAACAGATTCAATTTTCAAGTACGAGCTTTCCCTGAGGAGAAAGACCAAAGTGCATCTCAGAATTGGCAGTAGGGCTCAATTCAGCCAGAAAACGTAAATTTTGATACAGAGCTCAGATTTGCAGAAGAAACACATATTCATGCTCCTCGTGTTCTGAAAAGGACAAAAACCCCTTCAATTTTCAAGTACGAGCTTTCCCTGAGGAGTTAGACCAAAGTGCATCTCAGAATTGGCAGTAGGGCTCAATTCAGCCAGAAAACGTAACTTTTGACCCAGAGCTCAGATTTTCAGAAGAAACACATATTCATGCTCCTCAAGGCCTGAAAAGCATAAAAACAGATTCAATTTTCAAGTACGAGCTTTCCCTGAGGAGTTAGACCAAAGTGCATCTCAGAATTGGCAGTAGGGCTCAATTCAGCCAGAAAACGTTACTTTTGACACAGACGTCAGATTTGCAGGAGAAACACATAATCATGCTTCTCACGTTCTGAAAAGACAAAAACAGATTCAATTTTCAAGTACGAGCTTTCCCTGAGGAGTTAGTCCAAAGTGCATCTCAGAATTGGCAGTAGGGCTCAATTCAGCGAGAAAACGTAACTTTTGACCCAGAGCTCAGATTTGCAGAAGAAACACATATTCATGCTCCTCACGGTCTGAAAAGCACATAAACGCCTTCAATTTTCAAGTACGAGCTTTCCCTGACAAGTTAGACCAAAGTGCATCTCAGAATTGGCAGTAGGGTCAATTCAGCCAGAAAACGTAACTTTTGACACAGAGCTCAGATTTGCAGAAGAAACACCTATTCATGCTCCTCACGGTCTTAAAAGCATAAAAACCCCTTCAATTTTCAAGTACGAGCTTTCCCTGAGGAGTTAGACCAAAGTGCATCTCAGAATTGGCAGTAGGGCTCAATTCAGCCAGAAAACATAACTTTTGACCCAGAGCTCAGATTTGCAGAAGAAACACATATTCATGCTCCTCACGGTCTGAAAAGCACAAAAACGCCTTCAATCTTCAAGTACGAGCTTTCCCTGAGGAGTTAGACCAAAGTGCATCTCAGAATTGGCAGTAGGGCTCAATTCAGCCAGAAAACGTAACTTTTGACCCAGAGCTCAGATTTGCAGAAGAAACACATATTCATGCTCCTCACGGTCTGAAAAGCATAAAAACCCCTTCAATTTTCAAGTACAAAATTTCCCTGAGGAGTTAGACCAAAGTACATCTCAGAATTGGCAGTAGGGCTCAATTCAGCCAGAAAACGTAACTTTTGACACAGAGCTCAGATTTGCAGAAGAAACACATATTCATGCTCCTCACGGTCTGAAAAGCATAAAAACAGATTCAATTTTCAAGTACGAGCTTTCCCTGAAGAGTTAGACCAAAGTGCATCTCAGAATTGGCAGTAGGGCTCAATTCAGCCAGAAAACGTAACTTTTGACCCATAGCTCAGATTTGCAGAAGAAACACATATTCATGCTCCTCGTGTTCTGAAAAGGAGAAAAACCCCTTCAAATTTCAAGTACGAGCTTTCCCTGAGGAGTTAGACCAAAGTGCATCTCAGAATTGGCAGTAGGGCTCAATTCAGCCAGAAAACGTAACTTTTGACCCAGAGCTCAGATTCTCAGAAGAAACACATATTCATTCTCCTCAAGGTCTGAAAAGCATAAAAACAGATTCAATTTTCAAGTACGAGCTTTCCCTGAGGAGAAAGACCAAAGTGCATCTCAGAATTGGCAGTAGGGCTCAATTCAGCCAGAAAACGTAAATTTTGATACAGAGCTCAGATTTGCAGAAGAAACACATATTCATGCTCCTCGTGTTCTGAAAAGGACAAAAACCCCTTCAATTTTCAAGTACGAGCTTTCCCTGAGGAGTTAGACCAAAGTGCATCTCAGAATTGGCAGTAGGGCTCAATTCAGCCAGAAAACGTAACTTTTGACCCAGAGCTCAGATTTTCAGAAGAAACACATATTCATGCTCCTCAAGGCCTGAAAAGCATAAAAACAGATTCAATTTTCAAGTACGAGCTTTCCCTGAGGAGTTAGACCAAAGTGCATCTCAGAATTGGCAGTAGGGCTCAATTCAGCCAGAAAACGTTACTTTTGACACAGACGTCAGATTTGCAGGAGAAACACATAATCATGCTTCTCACGTTCTGAAAAGACAAAAACAGATTCAATTTTCAAGTACGAGCTTTCCCTGAGGAGTTAGACCAAAGTGCATCTCAGAATTGGCAGTAGGGCTAAATTCAGCCAGAAAACGTAACTTTTGACCCAGAGCTCAGATTTGCAGAAGAAACACATATTCATGCTCCTCACGGTCTGAAAAGCATAAAAACAGATTCAATTTTCAAGTACGAGCTTTCCCTGAGGAGTTAGACCAAAGTGCATCTCAGAATTGGCAGTAGGGCTCAATTCAGCCAGAAAACATAACTTTTGACCCAGAGCTCAGATTTGCAGAAGAAACACATATTCATGCTCCTCACGGTATGAAAAGCACAAAAACGCCTTCAATCTTCAAGTACGAGCTTTCCCTGAGGAGTTAGACCAAAGTGCATCTCAGAATTGGCAGTAGGGCTCAATTCAGCCAGAAAACGTAACTTTTGACACAGAGCTCAGATTTTCAGAAGAAACACATATTCATGCTCCTCACGGTCTGAAAAGCATAAAAACAGATTCAATTTTCAAGTACGAGCTTTCCCTGAGGAGTTAGACCAAAGTGCATCTCAGAATTGGCAGTAGGGCTCAATTCAGCCAGAAAACGTAACTTTTGACACAGACGTCAGATTTGCAGGAGAAACACATAATCATGCTTCTCACGTTCTGAAAAGACAAAAACAGATTCAATTTTCAAGTACGAGCTTTCCCTGTGGAGTTAGACCAAAGTGCATCTCAGAATTGGCAGTAGGGCTCAATTCAGCCAGAAAACGTAACTTTTGACACAGAGCTCAGATTTGCAGAAGAAACACATATTCATGCTCCTCACGGTCTGAAAAGCATAAAAACAGATTCAATTTTCAAGTACGAGCTTTCCCTGAGGAGTTAGACCAAAGTGCATCTCAGAATTGGCAGTAGGGCTCAATTCAGCCAGAAAAAGTAAATTTTGATACAGAGCTCAGATTTGCAGAAGAAACACATATTCATGCTCCTCGTGTTCTGAAAAGGACAAAAACCCCTTCAATTTTCAAGTACGAGCTTTCCCTGAGGAGTTAGACCAAAGTGCATCTCAGAATTGGCAGTAGGGCTCAATTCAGCCAGAAAACGTAACTTTTGACCCAGAGCTCAGATTTGCAGAAGAAACACATATTCATGCTCCTCACGGTCTGAAAAGGACAAAAATGCCTAAAATCTTCAAGTACGAGCTTTCCCTGAGGAGTTAGACCAAAGGGCATCTCAGAATTGGCAGTAGGGCTCAACTCAGCCAGAAAACGTAACTTTTGACACAGAGCTCAGATTTGCAGAAGAAACACATATTCATGCTCCTCACGGTCTGAAAAGCATAAAAACCCCTTCAATTTTCAAGTACGAAATTTCCCTGAGGAGTTGGACCAAAGTACATCTCAGAATTGGCAGTAGGGCTCAATTCAGCCAGAAAACGGAACTTTTGACACAGAGCTCAGATTTGCAGAAGAAACACATATTCATGCTCCTCACGGTCTGAAAAGCATAAAAACAGATTCAATTTTCAAGTACGAGCTTTCCCTGAAGAGTTAGACCAAAGTGCATCTCAGAATTGGCAGTAGGGCTCAATTCAGCCAGAAAACGTAACTTTTGACACAGACGTCAGATTTGCAGGAGAAACACCTATTCATGCTTCTCACATTCTGAAAAGACAAAAACAGATTCAATTTTCAAGTACGAGCTTTCCCTGAGGAGTTAGACCAAAGTGCATCTCAGAATTGGCAGTAGGGCTAAATTCAGCCAGAAAACGTAACTTTTGACCCAGAGCTCAGATTTGCAGAAGAAACACATATTCATGCTCCTCACGGTCTGAAAAGCATAAAAACAGATTCAATTTTCAAGTACGAGCTTTCCCTGAGGAGTTAGACCAAAGTGCATCTCAGAATTGGCAGTAGGGCTCAATTCAGCCAGAAAACATAACTTTTGACCCAGAGCTCAGATTTGCAGAAGAAACACATATTCATGCTCCTCACGGTATGAAAAGCACAAAAACGCCTTCAATCTTCAAGTACGAGCTTTCCCTGAGGAGTTAGACCAAAGTGCATCTCAGAATTGGCAGTAGGGCTCAATTCAGCCAGAAAACGTAACTTTTGACCCAGAGCTCAGATTTGCAGAAGAAACACATATTCATGCTCGTCACGGTCTGAAAAGCATAAAAACCCCTTCAATTTTCAAGTACGAAATTTCCCTGAGGAGTTAGACCAAAGTACATCTCAGAATTGGCAGTAGGGCTCAATTCAGCCAGAAAACGTAACTTTTGACACAGAGCTCAGATTTGCAGAAGAAACACATATTCATGCTCCTCACGGTCTGAAAAGCATAAAAACAGATTCAATTTTCAAGTACGAGCTTTCCCTGAGGAGTTAGACCAAAGTGCATCTCAGAATTAGCAGTAGGGCTCAATTCAGCCAGAAAACATAACTTTTGACCCAGAGCTCAGATTTGCAGAAGAAACACATATTCATGCTCCTAGTGTTCTGAAAAGGACAAAAACCCCTTCAAATTTCAAGTACGAGCTTTCCCTGAGGAGTTAGACCAAAGGGCATCTCAGAATTGGCAGTAGGGCTCAACTCAGCCAGAAAACGTAACTTTTGACACAGAGCTCAGATTTGCAGAAGAAACACATATTCATGCTCCTCACGGTCTGAAAAGCATAAAAACCCCTTCAATTTTCAAGTACGAAATTTCCCTGAGGAGTTGGACCAAAGTACATCTCAGAATTGGCAGTAGGGCTCAATTCAGCCAGAAAACGGAACTTTTGACACAGAGCTCAGATTTGCAGAAGAAACACATATTCATGCTCCTCACGGTCTGAAAAGCATAAAAACAGATTCAATTTTCAAGTACGAGCTTTCCCTGAAGAGTTAGACCAAAGTGCATCTCAGAATTGGCAGTAGGGCTCAATTCAGCCAGAAAACGTAACTTTTGACACAGACGTCAGATTTGCAGGAGAAACACCTATTCATGCTTCTCACATTCTGAAAAGACAAAAACAGATTCAATTTTCAAGTACGAGCTTTCCCTGAGGAGTTAGACCAAAGTGCATCTCAGAATTGGCAGTAGGGCTAAATTCAGCCAGAAAACGTAACTTTTGACCCAGAGCTCAGATTTGCAGAAGAAACACATATTCATGCTCCTCACGGTCTGAAAAGCATAAAAACAGATTCAATTTTCAAGTACGAGCTTTCCCTGAGGAGTTAGACCAAAGTGCATCTCAGAATTGGCAGTAGGGCTCAATTCAGCCAGAAAACATAACTTTTGACCCAGAGCTCAGATTTGCAGAAGAAACACATATTCATGCTCCTCACGGTATGAAAAGCACAAAAACGCCTTCAATCTTCAAGTACGAGCTTTCCCTGAGGAGTTAGACCAAAGTGCATCTCAGAATTGGCAGTAGGGCTCAATTCAGCCAGAAAACGTAACTTTTGACCCAGAGCTCAGATTTGCAGAAGAAACACATATTCATGCTCGTCACGGTCTGAAAAGCATAAAAACCCCTTCAATTTTCAAGTACGAAATTTCCCTGAGGAGTTAGACCAAAGTACATCTCAGAATTGGCAGTAGGGCTCAATTCAGCCAGAAAACGTAACTTTTGACACAGAGCTCAGATTTGCAGAAGAAACACATATTCATGCTCCTCGTGTTCTGAAAAGGACAAAAACCCCTTCAATTTTCAAGTACGAGCTTTCCCTGAGGAGTTAGACCAAAGTGCATCTCAGAATTGGCAGTAGGGCTCAATTCAGCCAGAAAACGTAACTTTTGACCCAGAGCTCAGATTTGCAGAAGAAACACATATTCATGCTCCTCACGGTCTGAAAAGGACAAAAATGCCTAAAATCTTCAAGTACGAGCTTTCCCTGAGGAGTTAGACCAAAGGGCATCTCAGAATTGGCAGTAGGGCTCAACTCAGCCAGAAAACGTAACTTTTGACACAGAGCTCAGATTTGCAGAAGAAACACATATTCATGCTCCTCACGGTCTGAAAAGCATAAAAACCCCTTCAATTTTCAAGTACGAAATTTCCCTGAGGAGTTGTACCAAAGTACATCTCAGAATTGGCAGTAGGGCTCAATTCAGCCAGAAAACGGAACTTTTGACACAGAGCTCAGATTTGCAGAAGAAACACATATTCATGCTCCTCACGGTCTGAAAAGCATAAAAACAGATTCAATTTTCAAGTACGAGCTTTCCCTGAAGAGTTAGACCAAAGTGCATCTCAGAATTGGCAGTAGGGCTCAATTCAGCCAGAAAACGTAACTTTTGACACAGACGTCAGATTTGCAGGAGAAACACCTATTCATGCTTCTCACATTCTGAAAAGACAAAAACAGATTCAATTTTCAAGTACGAGCTTTCCCTGAGGAGTTAGACCAAAGTGCATCTCAGAATTGGCAGTAGGGCTAAATTCAGCCAGAAAACGTAACTTTTGACCCAGAGCTCAGATTTGCAGAAGAAACACATATTCATGCTCCTCACGGTCTGAAAAGCATAAAAACAGATTCAATTTTCAAGTACGAGCTTTCCCTGAGGAGTTAGACCAAAGTGCATCTCAGAATTGGCAGTAGGGCTCAATTCAGCCAGAAAACATAACTTTTGACCCAGAGCTCAGATTTGCAGAAGAAACACATATTCATGCTCCTCACGGTATGAAAAGCACAAAAACGCCTTCAATCTTCAAGTACGAGCTTTCCCTGAGGAGTTAGACCAAAGTGCATCTCAGAATTGGCAGTAGGGCTCAATTCAGCCAGAAAACGTAACTTTTGACCCAGAGCTCAGATTTGCAGAAGAAACACATATTCATGCTCGTCACGGTCTGAAAAGCATAAAAACCCCTTCAATTTTCAAGTACGAAATTTCCCTGAGGAGTTAGACCAAAGTACATCTCAGAATTGGCAGTAGGGCTCAATTCAGCCAGAAAACGTAACTTTTGACACAGAGCTCAGATTTGCAGAAGAAACATATATTCATGCTCCTCACGGTCTGAAAAGCATAAAAACAGATTCAATTTTCAAGTACGAGCTTTCCCTGAGGAGTTAGACCAAAGTGCATCTCAGAATTAGCAGTAGGGCTCAATTCAGCCAGAAAACATAACTTTTGACCCAGAGCTCAGATTTGCAGAAGAAACACATATTCATGCTCCTAGTGTTCTGAAAAGGACAAAAACCCCTTCAAATTTCAAGTACGAGCTTTCCCTGAGGAGTTAGACCAAAGTGCATCTCAGAATTGGCAGTAGGGCTCAATTCAGCCAGAAAACGTAACTTTTGACCCAGAGCTCAGATTCTCAGAAGAAACACATATTCATTCTCCTCAAGGTCTGAAAAGCATAAAAACAGATTCAATTTTCAAGTACGAGCTTTCCCTGAGGAGAAAGACCAAAGTGCATCTCAGAATTGGCAGTAGGGCTCAATTCAGCGAGAAAACGTAACTTTTGACCCAGAGCTCAGATTTGCAGAAGAAACACATATTCATGCTCCTCACGGTCTGAAAAGCACATAAACGCCTTCAATTTTAAAGTACAAGCTTTCCCTGAGAAGTTAGACCAAAGTGCATCTCAGAATTGGCAGTAGGGTCAATTCAGCCAGAAAACGTAACTTTTGACCCAGAGCTCAGATTTGCAGAAGAAACACCTATTCATGCTCCTCACGGTCGTAAAAGCATAAAAACCCCTTCAATTTTCAAGTACGAGCTTTCCCTGAGAAGTTAGACCAAAGTGCATCTCAGAATTGGCAGTAGGGCTCAATTCAGCCAGAAAACATAACTTTTGACCCAGAGCTCAGATTTGCAGAAGAAACACATATTCATGCTCCTCACGGTCTTAAAAGCACAAAAACTCCTTCAATCTTCAAGTACGAGCTTTCCCTGAGGAGTTAGACCAAAGTGCATCTCAGAATTGGCAGTAGGGCTCAATTCAGCCAGAAAACGTAACTTTTGACACAGAGCTCAGATTTGCAGAAGAAACACATATTCATGCTCCTCACGGTCTGAAAAGCATAAAAACCCCTTCAATTTTCAAGTACGAAATTTCCCTGAGGAGTTGGACCAAAGTACATCTCAGAATTGGCAGTAGAGCTCAATTCAGCCAGAAAACGGAACTTTTGACACAGAGCTCAGATTTGCAGAAGAAACACATATTCATGCTCCTCACGGTCTGAAAAGCATAAAAACAGATTCAATTTTCAAGTACGAGCTTTCCCTGAAGAGTTAGACCAAAGTGCATCTCAGAATTGGCAGTAGGGCTCAATTCAGCCAGAAAACGTAACTTTTGACACAGACGTCAGATTTGCAGGAGAAACACATATTCATGCTTCTCACATTCTGAAAAGACAAAAACAGATTCAATTTTCAAGTACGAGCTTTCCCTGAGGAGTTAGACCAAAGTGCATCTCAGAATTGGCAGTAGGGCTCAATTCAGCCAGAAAACGTAACTTTTGACACAGAGCTCAGATTTGCAGAAGAAACACATATTCATGCTCCTCACGGTCTGAAAAGCATAAAAACAGATTCAATTTTCAAGTACGAGCTTTCCCTGAGGAGTTAGACCAAAGTGCATCTCAGAATTGGCAGTAGGGTTCAATTCAGCCAGAAAAAGTAAATTTTGACCCAGAGCTCAGATTTTCAGAAGAAACACATATTCATTCTCCTCAAGGTCTGAAAAGCATAAAACAGATTCAATTTTCAAGTACGAGCTTTCCCTGAGGAGATAGACCAAAGTGCATCTCAGAATTGGCAGTAGGGCTCAATTCAGCGAGAAAACGTAACTTTTGACCCAGAGCTCAGATTTGCAGAAGAAACACATATTCATGCTCCTCACGGTCTGAAAAGCACATAAACGCCTTCAATTTTCAAGTACGAGCTTTCCCTGACAAGTTAGACCAAAGTGCATCTCAAAATTGGCAGTAGGGTCAATTCAGCCAGAAAACGTAACTTTTGACACAGAGCTCAGATTTGCAGAAGAAACACCTATTCATGCTCCTCACGGTCTTAAAAGCATAAAACCCCCTTCAATTTTCAAGTACGAGCTTTCCCTGAGGAGTTAGACCAAAGTGCATCTCAGAATTGGCAGTAGGGCTCAATTCAGCCAGAAAACATAACTTTTGACCCAGAGCTCAGATTTGCAGAAGAAACACATATTCATGCTCCTCACGGTCTGAAAAGCACAAAAACGCCTTCAATCTTCAAGTACGAGCTTTCCCTGAGGAGTTAGACCAAAGTGCATCTCAGAATTGGCAGTAGGGCTCAATTCAGCCAGAAAACGTAACTTTTGACCCAGAGCTCAGATTTGCAGAAGAAACACATATTCATGCTCCTCACGGTCTGAAAAGCATAAAAACCCCTTCAATTTTCAAGTACGAAATTTCCCTGAGGAGTTAGACCAAAGTACATCTCAGAATTGGCAGTAGGGCTCAATTCAGCCAGAAAACGTAACTTTTGACACAGAGCTCAGATTTGCAGAAGAAACACATATTCATGCTCCTCACGGTCTGAAAAGCATAAAAACAGATTCAATTTTCAAGTACGAGCTTTCCCTGAAGAGTTAGACCAAAGTGCATCTCAGAATTGGCAGTAGGGCTCAATTCAGCCAGAAAACGTAACTTTTGACCCAGAGCTCAGATTTGCAGAAGAAACACATATTCATGCTCCTCGTGTTCTGAAAAGGACAAAAACCCCTTCAAATTTCAAGTACGAGCTTTCCCTGAGGAGTTAGACCAAAGTGCATCTCAGAATTGGCAGTAGGGCTCAATTCAGCCAGAAAACGTAACTTTTGACCCAGAGCTCAGATTCTCAGAAGAAACACATATTCATTCTCCTCAAGGTCTGAAAAGCATAAAAACAGATTAAATTTTCAAGTACGAGCTTTCCCTGAGGAGAAAGACCAAAGTGCATCTCAGAATTGGCAGTAGGGCTCAATTCAGCGAGAAAACGTAACTTTTGACCCAGAGCTCAGATTTGCAGAAGAAACACATATTCATGCTCCTCACGGTCTGAAAAGCACATAAACGCCTTCAATTTTCAAGTACGAGCTTTCCCTGAGAAGTTAGACCAAAGTGCATCTCAGAATTGGCAGTAGGGTCAATTCAGCCAGAAAACGTAACTTTTGACACAGAGCTCAGATTTGCAGAAGAAACACCTATTCATGCTCCTCACGGTCGTAAAAGCATAAAAACCCCTTCAATTTTCAAGTACGAGCTTTCCCTGAGGAGTTAGACCAAAGTGCATCTCAGAATTGGCAGTAGGGCTCAATTCAGACAGAAAACATAACTTTTGACCGAGAAGTCAGATTTGCAGAAGAAACACATATTCATGCTCCTCACGTTCTGAAAAGCACAAAAACGCCTTCAATCTTCAAGTACGAGCTTTCCCTAAGGAGTTAGACCAAAGTGCATCTCAGAATTGGCAGTAGGGCTCAATTCAGCCAGAAAAAGTAAATTTTCACCCAGAGCTCAGATTTTCAGAAGAAACACATATTCATTCTCCTCAAGGTCTGAAAAGCATAAAAACAGATTCAATTTTCAAGTACGAGCTTTCCCTGAGGAGATAGACCAAAGTGCATCTCAGAATTGGCAGTAGGGTCAATTCAGCCAGAAAACGTAACTTTTGACACAGAGCTCAGATTTGCAGAAGAAACACCTATTCATACTCCTCACGGTCTTAAAAGCATAAAAACCCCTTCAATTTTCAAGTACGAGCTTTCCCTGAGGAGTTAGACCAAAGTGCATCTCAGAATTGGCAGTAGGGCTCAATTCAGCCAGAAAACATAACTTTTGACCCAGAGCTCAGATTTGCAGAAGAAACACATATTCATGCTCCTCACGGTCTGAAAAGCACAAAAACGCCTTCAATCTTCAAGTACGAGCTTTCCCTGAGGAGTTAGACCAAAGTGCATCTCAGAATTGGCAGTAGGGCTCAATTCAGCCAGAAAACGTAACTTTTGACCCAGAGCTCAGATTTGCAGAAGAAACACATATTCATGCTCCTCACGGTCTGAAAAGCATAAAAACCCCTTCAATTTTCAAGTACGAAATTTCCCTGAGGAGTTAGACCAAAGTACATCTCAGAATTGGCAGTAGGGCTCAATTCAGCCAGAAAATGTAACTTTTGACACAGAGCTCAGATTTGCAGAAGAAACACATATTCATGCTCCTCACGGTCTGAAAAGCATAAAAACAGATTCAATTTTCAAGTACGAGCTTTCCCTGAAGAGTTAGACCAAAGTGCATCTCAGAATTGGCAGTAGGGCTCAATTCAGCCAGAAAACGTAACTTTTGACCCATAGCTCAGATTTGCAGAAGAAACACATATTCATGCTCCTCGTGTTCTGAAAAGGAGAAAAACCCCTTCAAATTTCAAGTACGAGCTTTCCCTGAGGAGTTAGACCAAAGTGCATCTCAGAATTGGCAGTAGGGCTCAATTCAGCCAGAAAACGTAACTTTTGACCCAGAGCTCAGATTCTCAGAAGAAACACATATTCATTCTCCTCAAGGTCTGAAAAGCATAAAAACAGATTCAATTTTCAAGTACGAGCTTTCCCTGAGGAGAAAGACCAAAGTGCATCTCAGAATTGGCAGTAGGGCTCAATTCAGCCAGAAAACGTAAATTTTGATACAGAGCTCAGATTTGCAGAAGAAACACATATTCATGCTCCTCGTGTTCTGAAAAGGACAAAAACCCCTTCAATTTTCAAGTACGAGCTTTCCCTGAGGAGTTAGACCAAAGTGCATCTCAGAATTGGCAGTAGGGCTCAATTCAGCCAGAAAACGTAACTTTTGACCCAGAGCTCAGATTTTCAGAAGAAACACATATTCATGCTCCTCAAGGCCTGAAAAGCATAAAAACAGATTCAATTTTCAAGTACGAGCTTTCCCTGAGGAGTTAGACCAAAGTGCATCTCAGAATTGGCAGTAGGGCTCAATTCAGCCAGAAAACGTTACTTTTGACACAGACGTCAGATTTGCAGGAGAAACACATAATCATGCTTCTCACGTTCTGAAAAGACAAAAACAGATTCAATTTTCAAGTACGAGCTTTCCCTGAGGAGTTAGTCCAAAGTGCATCTCAGAATGGGCAGTAGGGCTCAATTCAGCGAGAAAACGTAACTTTTGACCCAGAGCTCAGATTTGCAGAAGAAACACATATTCATGCTCCTCACGGTCTGAAAAGCACATAAACGCCTTCAATTTTCAAGTACGAGCTTTCCCTGACAAGTTAGACCAAAGTGCATCTCAGAATTGGCAGTAGGGTCAATTCAGCCAGAAAACGTAACTTTTGACACAGAGCTCAGATTTGCAGAAGAAACACCTATTCATGCTCCTCACGGTCTTAAAAGCATAAAAACCCCTTCAATTTTCAAGTACGAGCTTTCCCTGAGGAGTTAGACCAAAGTGCATCTCAGAATTGGCAGTAGGGCTCAATTCAGCCAGAAAACATAACTTTTGACCCAGAGCTCAGATTTGCAGAAGAAACACATATTCATGCTCCTCACGGTCTGAAAAGCACAAAAACGCCTTCAATCTTCAAGTACGAGCTTTCCCTGAGGAGTTAGACCAAAGTGCATCTCAGAATTGGCAGTAGGGCTCAATTCAGCCAGAAAACGTAACTTTTGACCCAGAGCTCAGATTTGCAGAAGAAACACATATTCATGCTCCTCACGGTCTGAAAAGCATAAAAACCCCTTCAATTTTCAAGTACAAAATTTCCCTGAGGAGTTAGACCAAAGTACATCTCAGAATTGGCAGTAGGGCTCAATTCAGCCAGAAAACGTAACTTTTGACACAGAGCTCAGATTTGCAGAAGAAACACATATTCATGCTCCTCACGGTCTGAAAAGCATAAGAACAGATTCAATTTTCAAGTACGAGCTTTCCCTGAAGAGTTAGACCAAAGTGCATCTCAGAATTGGCAGTAGGGCTCAATTCAGCCAGAAAACGTAACTTTTGACCCATAGCTCAGATTTGCAGAAGAAACACATATTCATGCTCCTCGTGTTCTGAAAAGGAGAAAAACCCCTTCAAATTTCAAGTACGAGCTTTCCCTGAGGAGTTAGACCAAAGTGCATCTCAGAATTGGCAGTAGGGCTCAATTCAGCCAGAAAACGTAAATTTTGATACAGAGCTCAGATTTGCAGAAGAAACACATATTCATGCTCCTCGTGTTCTGAAAAGGACAAAAAACCCCTTCAATTTTCAAGTACGAGCTTTCCCTGAGGAGTTAGACCAAAGTGCATCTCAGAATTGGCAGTAGGGCTCAATTCAGCCAGAAAACGTAACTTTTGACCCAGAGCTCAGATTTTCAGAAGAAACACATATTCATGCTCCTCAAGGCCTGAAAAGCATAAAAACAGATTCAATTTTCAAGTACGAGCTTTCCCTGAGGAGTTAGACCAAAGTGCATCTCAGAATTGGCAGTAGGGCTCAATTCAGCCAGAAAACGTTACTTTTGACACAGACGTCAGATTTGCAGGAGAAACACATAATCATGCTTCTCACGTTCTGAAAAGACAAAAACAGATTCAATTTTCAAGTACGAGCTTTCCCTGAGGAGTTAGTCCAAAGTGCATCTCAGAATTGGCAGTAGGGCTCAATTCAGCCAGAAAACGTAACTTTTGACCCAAAGCTCAGATTTGCAGAAGAAATATATATTCATGCTCCTCACGGTCTGAAAAGCATAAACACGCCTTCAATTTTCAAGTACGAGCTTTCCCTGAGGAGTTAGACCAAAGTGCATCTCAGAATTGGCAGTAGGGCTCAATTCAGCCAGAAAACGTAACTTTTGACCCAGAGCTCAGATTTGTAGAAGAAACACATATTCATGCTCCTCGTGTTCTGAAAAGGACAAAAACCCCTTCAATTTTCAAGTACGAGCTTTCCCTGAGGAGTTAGACCAAAGTGCATCTCAGAATTGGCAGTAGGGCTCAATTCAGCCAGAAAACGTAACTTTTGACCCAGAGCTCAGATTTTCAGAAGAAACACATATTCATGCTCCTCACGGTCTGAAAAGCACATAAACGCCTTCAATTTTCAAGTACGAGCTTTCCCTGAGAAGTTAGACCAAAGTGCATCTCAGAATTGGCAGTAGGGTCAATTCAGCCAGAAAACGGAACTTTTGACCCAGAGCTCAGATTTGCAGAAGAAACACCTATTCATGCTCCTCACGGTCTTAAAAGGATAAAAACCCCTTCAATTTTCAAGTACGAGCTTTCCCTGAGGAGTTAGACCAAAGTGCATCTCAGAATTGGCAGTAGGGCTCAATTAAGCCAGAAAACGTAACTTTTGACCCAGAGCTCAGATTTGCAGAAGAAACACATATTCATGCTCCTCACGGTCTGAAAAGCATAAAAACCCCTTCAATTTTCACGTACGAAATTTCCCTGAGGAGTTAGACCAAAGTACATCTCAGAATTGGCAGTAGGGCTCAATTCAGCCAGAAAACGTAACTTTTGACAAGGAGCTCAGATTTGCAGAAGAAACACATATTCATGCTCCTCACGGTCTGAAAAGCATAAAAACAGATTCAATTTTCAAGTACGAGCTTTCCCTGAAGAGTTAGACCAAAGTGCATCTCAGAATTGGCAGTAGGGCTCAATTCAGCCAGAAAACGTAACTTTTGACACAGACGTCAGATTTGCAGGAGAAACACATATTCATGCTTCTCACATTCTGAAAAGACAAAAACAGATTCAATTTTCAAGTACGAGCTTTCCCTGAGGAGTTAGACCAAAGTGCATCTCAGAATTGGCAGTAGGGCTCAATTCAGCCAGAAAACGTAACTTTTGACCCAGAGCTCAGATTTGCAGAAGAAACACATATTCATGCTCCTCACGGTCTGAAAAGCATAAAAACAGATTCAATTTTCAAGTACGAGCTTTCCCTGAGGAGTTAGACCAAAGTGCATCTCAGAATTGGCAGTAGGGCTCAATTCAGCCAGAAAAAGTAAATTTTGATACAGAGCTCAGATTTGCAGAAGAAACACATATTCATGCTCCTCGTGTTCTGAAAAGGACAAAAACCCCTTCAATTTTCAAGTACGAGCTTTCCCTGAGGAGTTAGACCAAAGTGCATCTCAGAATTGGCAGTAGGGCTCAATTCAGCCAGAAAACGTAACTTTTGACCCAGAGCTCAGATTTTCAGAAGAAACACATATTCATGCTCCTCAAGGTCTGAAAAGCATAAAAACAGATTCAATTTTCAAGTACGAGCTTTCCCTGAGGAGTTAGACCAAAGTGCATCTCAGAATTGGCAGTAGGGCTCAATTCAGCCAGAAAACGTAACTTTTGACAGAGACGTCAGATTTGCAGGAGAAACACATAATCATGCTTCTCACGTTCTGAAAAGACAAAAACAGATTCAATTTTCAAGTACGAGCTTTCCCTGTGGAGTTAGACCAAAGTGCATCTCAGAATTGGCAGTAGGGCTCAATTCAGCCAGAAAACGTAACTTTTGACACAGAGCTCAGATTTGCAGAAGAAACACATATTCATGCTCCTCACGGTCTGAAAAGCATAAAAACAGATTCAATTTTCAAGTACGAGCTTTCCCTGAGGAGTTAGACCAAAATGCATCTCAGAATTGGCAGTAGGGCTCAATTCAGCCAGAAAAAGTAAATTTTGATACAGAGCTCAGATTTGCAGAAGAAACACATATTCATGCTCCTCGTGTTCTGAAAAGGACAAAAACCCCTTCAATTTTCAAGTACGAGCTTTCCCTGAGGAGTTAGACCAAAGTGCATCTCAGAATTGGCAGCAGGGCTCAATTCAGCCAGAAAACGTAACTTTTGACCCAGAGCTCAGATTTGCAGAAGAAACACATATTCATGCTCCTCACGGTCTGAAAAGGACAAAAATGCCTAAAATCTTCAAGTACGAGCTTTCCCTGAGGAGTTAGACCAAAGGGCATCTCAGAATTGGCAGTAGGGCTCAACTCAGCCAGAAAACGTAACTTTTGACACAGAGCTCAGATTTGCAGAAGAAACACATATTCATGCTCCTCACGGTCTGAAAAGCATAAAAACCCCTTCAATTTTCAAGTACGAAATTTCCCTGAGGAGTTGGACCAAAGTACATCTCAGAATTGGCAGTAGGGCTCAATTCAGCCAGAAAACGGAACTTTTGACACAGAGCTCAGATTTGCAGAAGAAACACATATTCATGCTCCTCACGGTCTGAAAAGCATAAAAACAGATTCAATTTTCAAGTACGAGCTTTCCCTGAAGAGTTAGACCAAAGTGCATCTCAGAATTGGCAGTAGGGCTCAATTCAGCCAGAAAACGTAACTTTTGACACAGACGTCAGATTTGCAGGAGAAACACATATTCATGCTTCTCACATTCTGAAAAGACAAAAACAGATTCAATTTTCAAGTACGAGCTTTCCCTGAGGAGTTAGACCAAAGTGCATCTCAGAATTGGCAGTAGGGCTAAATTCAGCCAGAAAACGTAACTTTTGACCCAGAGCTCAGATTTGCAGAAGAAACACATATTCATGCTCCTCACGGTCTGAAAAGCATAAAAACAGATTCAATTTTCAAGTACGAGCTTTCCCTGAGGAGCTAGACCAAAGTGCATCTCAGAATTGGCAGTAGGGCTCAATTCAGCCAGAAAACATAACTTTTGACCCAGAGCTCAGATTTGCAGAAGAAACACATATTCATGCTCCTCACGGTATGAAAAGCACAAAAACGCCTTCAATCTTCAAGTACGAGCTTTCCCTGAGGAGTTAGACCAAAGTGCATCTCAGAATTGGCAGTAGGGCTCAATTCAGCCAGAAAACGTAACTTTTGACCCAGAGCTCAGATTTTCAGAAGAAACACATATTCATGCTCCTCAAGGTCTGAAAAGCATAAAAACAGATTCAATTTTCAAGTACGAGCTTTCCCTGAGGAGTTAGACCAAAGTGCATCTCAGAATTGGCAGTAGGGCTCAATTCAGCCAGAAAACGTAACTTTTGACACAGACGTCAGATTTGCAGGAGAAACACATAATCATGCTTCTCACGTTCTGAAAAGACAAAAACAGATTCAATTTTCAAGTACGAGCTTTCCCTGTGGAGTTAGACCAAAGTGCATCTCAGAATTGGCAGTAGGGCTCAATTCAGCCAGAAAACGTAACTTTTGACACAGAGCTCAGATTTGCAGAAGAAACACATATTCATGCTCCTCACGGTCTGAAAAGCATAAAAACAGATTCAATTTTCAAGTACGAGCTTTCCCTGAGGAGTTAGACCAAAGTGCATCTCAGAATTGGCAGTAGGGCTCAATTCAGCCAGAAAAAGTAAATTTTGATACAGAGCTCAGATTTGCAGAAGAAACACATATTCATGCTCCTCGTGTTCTGAAAAGGACAAAAACCCCTTCAATTTTCAAGTACGAGCTTTCCCTGAGGAGTTAGACCAAAGTGCATCTCAGAATTGGCAGTAGGGCTCAACTCAGCCAGAAAACGTAACTTTTGACACAGAGCTCAGATTTGCAGAAGAAACACATATTCATGCTCCTCACGGTCTGAAAAGCATAAAAACCCCTTCAATTTTCAAGTACGAAATTTCCCTGAGGAGTTGGACCAAAGTACATCTCAGAATTGGCAGTAGGGCTCAATTCAGCCAGAAAACGGAACTTTTGACACAGAGCTCAGATTTGCAGAAGAAACACATATTCATGCTCCTCACGGTCTGAAAAGCATAAAAACAGATTCAATTTTCAAGTACGAGCTTTCCCTGAAGAGTTAGACCAAAGTGCATCTCAGAATTGGCAGTAGGGCTCAATTCAGCCAGAAAACGTAACTTTTGACACAGACGTCAGATTTGCAGGAGAAACACATATTCATTCTTCTCACATTCTGAAAAGACAAAAACAGATTCAATTTTCAAGTACGAGCTTTCCCTGAGGAGTTAGACCAAAGTGCATCTCAGAATTGGCAGTAGGGTCAATTCAGCCAGAAAACGTAACTTTTGACACAGAGCTCAGATTTGCAGAAGAAACACCTATTCATGCTCCTCACGGTCTTAAAAGCATAAAAACCCCTTCAATTTTCAAGTACGAGCTTTCCCTGAGGAGTTAGACCAAAGTGCATCTCAGAATTGGCAGTAGGGCTCAATTCAGCCAGAAAACATAACTTTTGACCCAGAGCTCAGATTTGCAGAAGAAACACATATTCATGCTCCTCACGGTCTGAAAAGCACAAAAACGCCTTCAATCTTCAAGTACGAGCTTTCCCTGAGGAGTTAGACCAAAGTGCATCTCAGAATTGGCAGTAGGGCTCAATTCAGCCAGAAAACGTAACTTTTGACCGAGAGCTCAAATTTGCAGAAGAAACACATATTCATGCTCCTCACGGTCTGAAAAGCATAAAAACCCCTTCAATTTTCAAGTACGAAATTTCCCTGAGGAGTTAGACCAAAGTACATCTCAGAATTGGCAGTAGGGCTCAATTCAGCCAGAAAACGTAACTTTTGACACAGAGCTCAGATTTGCAGAAGAAACACATATTCATGCTCCTCACGGTCTGAAAAGCATAAAAACAGATTCAATTTTCAAGTACGAGCTTTCCCTGAAGAGTTAGACCAAAGTGCATCTCAGAATTGGCAGTAGGGCTCAATTCAGCCAGAAAACGTAACTTTTGACCCAGAGCTCAGATTTGCAGAAGAAACACATATTCATGCTCCTCGTGTTCTGAAAAGGACAAAAACCCCTTCAAATTTCAAGTACGAGCTTTCCCTGAGGAGTTAGACCAAAGTGCATCTCAGAATTGGCAGTAGGGCTCAATTCAGCCAGAAAACGTAACTTTTGACCCAGAGCTCAGATTCTCAGAAGAAACACATATTCATTCTCCTCAAGGTCTGAAAAGCATAAAAACAGATTCAATTTTCAAGTACGAGCTTTCCCTGAGGAGAAAGACCAAAGTGCATCTCAGAATTGGCAGTAGGGCTCAATTCAGCCAGAAAACGTAAATTTTGATACAGAGCTCAGATTTGCAGAAGAAACACATATTCATGCTCCTCGTGTTCTGAAAAGGACAAAAACCCCTTCAATTTTCAAGTACGAGCTTTCCCTGAGGAGTTAGACCAAAGTGCATCTCAGAATTGGCAGTAGGGCTCAATTCAGCCAGAAAACGTAACTTTTGACCCAGAGCTCAGATTTTCAGAAGAAACACATATTCATGCTCCTCAAGGCCTGAAAAGCATAAAAACAGATTCAATTTTCAAGTACGAGCTTTCCCTGAGGAGTTAGACCAAAGTGCATCTCAGAATTGGCAGTAGGGCTCAATTCAGCCAGAAAACGTTACTTTTGACACAGACGTCAGATTTGCAGGAGAAACACATAATCATGCTTCTCACGTTCTGAAAAGACAAAAACAGATTCAATTTTCAAGTACGAGCTTTCCCTGAGGAGTTAGTCCAAAGTGCATCTCAGAATTGGCAGTAGGGCTCAATTCAGCCAGAAAACGTAACTTTTGACCCAAAGCTCAGATTTGCAGAAGAAACACATATTCATGCTCCTCACGGTCTGAAAAGCACATAAACGCCTTCAATTTTCAAGTACGAGCTTTCCCTGAGAAGTTAGACCAAAGTGCATCTCAGAATTGGCAGTAGGGTCAATTCAGCCAGAAAACGGAACTTTTGACCCAGAGCTCAGATTTGCAGAAGAAACACCTATTCATGCTCCTCACGGTCTTAAAAGCATAAAAACCCCTTCAATTTTCAAGTACGAGCTTTCCCTGAGGAGTTAGACCAAAGTGCATCTCAGAATTGGCAGTAGGGCTCAATTAAGCCAGAAAACGTAACTTTTGACCCAGAGCTCAGATTTGCAGAAGAAACACATATTCATGCTCCTCACGGTCTGAAAAGCATAAAAACCCCTTCAATTTTCACGTACGAAATTTCCCTGAGGAGTTAGACCAAAGTACATCTCAGAATTGGCAGTAGGGGCTCAATTCAGCCAGAAAACGTAACTTTTGACAAGGAGCTCAGATTTGCAGAAGAAACACATATTCATGCTCCTCACGGTCTGAAAAGCATAAAAACAGATTCAATTTTCAAGTACGAGCTTTCCCTGAAGAGTTAGACCAAAGTGCATCTCAGAATTGGCAGTAGGGCTCAATTCAGCCAGAAAACGTAACTTTTGACACAGACGTCAGATTTGCAGGAGAAACACATATTCATGCTTCTCACATTCTGAAAAGACAAAAACAGATTCAATTTTCAAGTACGAGCTTTCCCTGAGGAGTTAGACCAAAGTGCATCTCAGAATTGGCAGTAGGGCTCAATTCAGCCAGAAAACGTAACTTTTGACCCAGAGCTCAGATTTGCAGAAGAAACACATATTCATGCTCCTCACGGTCTGAAAAGCATAAAAACAGATTCAATTTTCAAGTACGAGCTTTCCCTGAGGAGTTAGACCAAAGTGCATCTCAGAATTGGCAGTAGGGCTCAATTCAGCCAGAAAACGTAACTTTTGACACAGACGTCAGATTTGCAGGAGAAACACATATTCATGCTTCTCACATTCTGAAAAGACAAAGACAGATTCAATTTTCAAGTACGAGCTTTCCCTGAGGAGTTAGACCAAAGTGCATCTCAGAATTGGCAGTAGGGCTCAATTCAGCCAGAAAACGTAACTTTTGACCCAGAGCTCAGATTTGCAGAAGAAACACATATTCATGCTCCTCACGGTCTGAAAAGCATAAAAACAGATTCAATTTTCAAGTACGAGCTTTCCCTGAGGAGTTAGACCAAAGTGCATCTCAGAATTGGCAGTAGGGCTCAATTCAGCCAGAAAAAGTAAATTTTGATACAGAGCTCAGATTTGCAGAAGAAACACATATTCATGCTCCTCGTGTTCTGAAAAGGACAAAAACCCCTTCAATTTTCAAGTACGAGCTTTCCCTGAGGAGTTAGACCAAAGTGCATCTCAGAATTGGCAGTAGGGCTCAATTCAGCCAGAAAACGTAACTTTTGACCCAGAGCTCAGATTTTCAGAAGAAACACATATTCATGCTCCTCAAGGTCTGAAAAGCATAAAAACAGATTCAATTTTCAAGTACGAGCTTTCCCTGAGGAGTTAGACCAAAGTGCATCTCAGAATTGGCAGTAGGGCTCAATTCAGCCAGAAAACGTAACTTTTGACACAGACGTCAGATTTGCAGGAGAAACACATAATCATGCTTCTCACGTTCTGAAAAGACAAAAACAGATTCAATTTTCAAGTACGAGCTTTCCCTGTGGAGTTAGACCAAAGTGCATCTCAGAATTGGCAGTAGGGCTCAATTCAGCCAGAAAATGTAACTTTTGACACAGAGCTCAGATTTGCAGAAGAAACACATATTCATGCTCCTCACGGTCTGAAAAGCATAAAAACAGATTCAATTTTCAAGTACGAGCTTTCCCTGAGGAGTTAGACCAAAGTGCATCTCAGAATTGGCAGTAGGGCTCAATTCAGCCAGAAAAAGTAAATTTTGATACAGAGCTCAGATTTGCAGAAGAAACACATATTCATGCTCCTCGTGTTCTGAAAAGGACAAAAACCCCTTCAATTTTCAAGTACGAGCTTTCCCTGAGGAGTTAGACCAAAGTGCATCTCAGAATTGGCAGCAGGGCTCAATTCAGCCAGAAAACGTAACTTTTGACCCAGAGCTCAGATTTGCAGAAGAAACACATATTCATGCTCCTCACGGTCTGAAAAGGACAAAAATGCCTAAAATCTTCAAGTACGAGCTTTCCCTGAGGAGTTTGACCAAAGGGCATCTCAGAACTGGCAGTAGGGCTCAACTCAGCCAGAAAACGTAACTTTTGACACAGAGCTCAGATTTGCAGAAGAAACACATATTCATGCTCCTCACGGTCTGAAAAGCATAAAAACCCCTTCAATTTTCAAGTACGAAATTTCCCTGAGGAGTTGGACCAAAGTACATCTCAGAATTGGCAGTAGGGCTCAATTCAGCCAGAAAACGGAACTTTTGACACAGAGCTCAGATTTGCAGAAGAAACACATATTCATGCTCCTCACGGTCTGAAAAGCATAAAAACAGATTCAATTTTCAAGTACGAGCTTTCCCTGAAGAGTTAGACCAAAGTGCATCTCAGAATTGGCAGTAGGGCTCAATTCAGCCAGAAAACGTAACTTTTGACACAGACGTCAGATTTGCAGGAGAAACACATATTCATGCTTCTCACATTCTGAAAAGACAAAAACAGATTCAATTTTCAAGTACGAGCTTTCCCTGAGGAGTTAGACCAAAGTGCATCTCAGAATTGGCAGTAGGGCTAAATTCAGCCAGAAAACGTAACTTTTGACCCAGAGCTCAGATTTGCAGAAGAAACACATATTCATGCTCCTCACGGTCTGAAAAGCATAAAAACAGATTCAATTTTCAAGTACGAGCTTTCCCTGAGGAGTTAGACCAAAGTGCATCTCAGAATTGGCAGTAGGGCTCAATTCAGCCAGAAAACATAACTTTTGACCCAGAGCTCAGATTTGCAGAAGAAACACATATTCATGCTCCTCACGGTATGAAAAGCACAAAAACGCCTTCAATCTTCAAGTACGAGCTTTCCCTGAGGAGTTAGACCAAAGTGCATCTCAGAATTGGCAGTAGGGCTCAATTCAGCCAGAAAACGTAACTTTTGACCCAGAGCTCAGATTTTCAGAAGAAACACATATTCATGCTCCTCAAGGTCTGAAAAGCATAAAAAGAGATTCAATTTTCAAGTACGAGCTTTCCCTGAGGAGTTAGACCAAAGTGCATCTCAGAATTGGCAGTAGGGCTCAATTCAGCCAGAAAACGTAACTTTTGACACAGACGTCAGATTTGCAGGAGAAACACATAATCATGCTTCTCACGTTCTGAAAAGACAAAAACAGATTCAATTTTCAAGTACGAGCTTTCCCTGTGGAGTTAGACCAAAGTGCATCTCAGAATTGGCAGTAGGGCTCAATTCAGCCAGAAAACGTAACTTTTGACACAGAGCTCAGATTTGCAGAAGAAACACATATTCATGCTCCTCACGGTCTGAAAAGCATAAAAACAGATTCAATTTTCAAGTACGAGCTTTCCCTGAGGAGTTAGACCAAAGTGCATCTCAGAATTGGCAGTAGGGCTCAATTCAGCCAGAAAAAGTAAATTTTGATACAGAGCTCAGATTTGCAGAAGAAACACATATTCATGCTCCTCGTGTTCTGAAAAGGACAAAAACCCCTTCAATTTTCAAGTACGAGCTTTCCCTGAGGAGTTAGACCAAAGTGCATCTCAGAATTGGCAGTAGGGCTCAATTCAGCCAGAAAACGTAACTTTTGACCCAGAGCTCAGATTTGCAGAAGAAACACATATTCATGCTCCTCACGGTCTGAAAAGGACAAAAATGCCTAAAATCTTCAAGTACGAGCTTTCCCTGAGGAGTTAGACCAAAGGGCATCTCAGAATTGGCAGTAGGGCTCAACTCAGCCAGAAAACGTAACTTTTGACACAGAGCTCAGATTTGCAGAAGAAACACATATTCATGCTCCTCACGGTCTGAAAAGCATAAAAACCCCTTCAATTTTCAAGTACGAAATTTCCCTGAGGAGTTGGACCAAAGTACATCTCAGAATTGGCAGTAGGGCTCAATTCAGCCAGAAAACGGAACTTTTGACACAGAGCTCAGATTTGCAGAAGAAACACATATTCATGCTCCTCACGGTCTGAAAAGCATAAAAACAGATTCAATTTTCAAGTACGAGCTTTCCCTGAAGAGTTAGACCAAAGTGCATCTCAGAATTGGCAGTAGGGCTCAATTCAGCCAGAAAACGTAACTTTTGACACAGACGTCAGATTTGCAGGAGAAACACATATTCATGCTTCTCACATTCTGAAAAGACAAAAACAGATTCAATTTTCAAGTACGAGCTTTCCCTGAGGAGTTAGACCAAAGTGCATCTCAGAATTGGCAGTAGGGCTCAATTCAGCCAGAAAACGTAACTTTTGACCCAGAGCTCAGATTTGCAGAAGAAACACATATTCATGCTCCTCACGGTCTGAAAAGCATAAAAACAGATTCAATTTTCAAGTACGAGCTTTCCCTGAGGAGTTAGACCAAAGTGCATCTCAGAATTGGCAGTAGGGCTCAATTCAGCCAGAAAACATAACTTTTGACCCAGAGCTCAGATTTGCAGAAGAAACACATATTCATGCTCCTCACGGTATGAAAAGCACAAAAACGCCTTCAATCTTCAAGTACGAGCTTTCCCTGAGGAGTTAGACCAAAGTGCATCTCAGAATTGGCAGTAGGGCTCAATTCAGCCAGAAAACGTAACTTTTGACCCAGAGCTCAGATTTGCAGAAGAAACACATATTCATGCTCGTCACGGTCTGAAAAGCATAAAAACCCCTTCAATTTTCAAGTACGAAATTTCCCTGAGGAGTTAGACCAAAGTACATCTCAGAATTGGCAGTAGGGCTCAATTCAGCCAGAAAACGTAACTTTTGACACAGAGCTCAGATTTGCAGAAGAAACACATATTCATGCTCCTCACGGTCTGAAAAGCATAAAAACAGATTCAATTTTCAAGTACGAGCTTTCCCTGAAGAGTTAGACCAAAGTGCATCTCAGAATTGACAGTAGGGCTCAATTCAGCCAGAAAACGTAACTTTTGACCCAGAGCTCAGATTTGCAGAAGAAACACATATTCATGCTCCTCGTGTTCTGAAAAGGACAAAAACCCCTTCAAATTTCAAGTACGAGCTTTCCCTGAGGAGTTAGACCAAAGTGCATCTCAGAATTGGCAGTAGGGCTCAATTCAGCCAGAAAACGTAACTTTTGACCCAGAGCTCAGATTCTCAGAAGAAACACATATTCATTCTCCTCAAGGTCTGAAAAGCATAAAAACAGATTCAATTTTCAAGTACGAGCTTTCCCTGAGGAGAAAGACCAAAGTGCATCTCAGAATTGGCAGTAGGGCTCAATTCAGCGAGAAAACGTAACTTTTGACCCAGAGCTCAGATTTGCAGAAGAAACACATATTCATGCTCCTCACGGTCTGAAAAGCACATAAACGCCTTCAATTTTAAAGTACAAGCTTTCCCTGAGAAGTTAGACCAAAGTGCATCTCAGAATTGGCAGTAGGGTCAATTCAGCCAGAAAACGTAACTTTTGACACAGAGCTCAGATTTGCAGAAGAAACACCTATTCATGCTCCTCACGGTCGTAAAAGCATAAAAACCCCTTCAATTTTCAAGTACGAGCTTTCCCTGAGGAGTTAGACCAAAGTGCATCTCAGAATTGGCAGTAGGGCTCAATTCAGCCAGAAAACATAACTTTTGACCCAGAGCTCAGATTTGCAGAAGAAACACATATTCATGCTCCTCACGGTCTTAAAAGCACAAAAACTCCTTCAATCTTCAAGTACGAGCTTTCCCTGAGGAGTTAGACCAAAGTGCATCTCAGAATTGGCAGTAGGGCTCAATTCAGCCAGAAAACGTAACTTTTGACACAGAGCTCAGATTTGCAGAAGAAACACATATTCATGCTCCTCACGGTCTGAAAAGCATAAAAACCCCTTCAATTTTCAAGTACGAAATTTCCCTGAGGAGTTGGACCAAAGTACATCTCAGAATTGGCAGTAGGGCTCAATTCAGCCAGAAAACGGAACTTTTGACACAGAGCTCAGATTTGCAGAAGAAACACATATTCATGCTCCTCACGGTCTGAAAAGCATAAAAACAGATTCAATTTTCAAGTACGAGCTTTCCCTGAAGAGTTAGACCAAAGTGCATCTCAGAATTGGCAGTAGGGCTCAATTCAGCCAGAAAACGTAACTTTTGACCCAGAGCTCAGATTTGCAGAAGAAACACATATTCATGCTCCTCACGGTATGAAAAGCATAAAAACGCCTTCAATCTTCAAGTACGAGCTTTCCCTGAGGAGTTAGACCAAAGTGCATCTCAGAATTGGCAGTAGGGCTCAATTCAGCCAGAAAACGTAACTTTTGACCCAGAGCTCAGATTTGCAGAAGAAACACATATTCATGCTCGTCACGGTCTGAAAAGCATAAAAAACCCCTTCAATTTTCAAGTACGAAATTTCCCTGAGGAGTTAGACCAAAGTACATCTCAGAATTGGCAGTAGGGCTCAATTCAGCCAGAAAACGTAACTTTTGACACAGAGCTCAGATTTGCAGAAGAAACACATATTCATGCTCTTCACGGTCTGAAAAGCATAAAAACAGATTCAATTTTCAAGTACGAGCTTTCCCTGAAGAGTTAGACCAAAGTGCATCTCAGAATTGACAGTAGGGCTCAATTCAGCCAGAAAACGTAACTTTTGACCCAGAGCTCAGATTTGCAGAAGAAACACATATTCATGCTCCTCGTGTTCTGAAAAGGACAAAAACCCCTTCAAATTTCAAGTACGAGCTTTCCCTGAGGAGTTAGACCAAAGTGCATCTCAGAATTGGCAGTAGGGCTCAATTCAGCCAGAAAACGTAACTTTTGACCCAGAGCTCAGATTCTCAGAAGAAACACATATTCATTCTCCTCAAGGTCTGAAAAGCATAAAAACAGATTCAATTTTCAAGTACGAGCTTTCCCTGAGGAGAAAGACCAAAGTGCATCTCAGAATTGGCAGTAGGGCTCAACTCAGCCAGAAAACGTAACTTTTGACACAGAGCTCAGATTTGCAGAAGAAACACATATTCATGCTCCTCACGGTCTGAAAAGCATAAAAACCCCTTCAATTTTCAAGTACGAAATTTCCCTGAGGAGTTGGACCAAAGTACATCTCAGAATTGGCAGTAGGGCTCAATTCAGCCAGAAAACGGAACTTTTGACACAGAGCTCAGATTTGCAGAAGAAACACATATTCATGCTCCTCACGGTCTGAAAAGCATAAAAACAGATTCAATTTTCAAGTACGAGCTTTCCCTGAAGAGTTAGACCAAAGTGCATCTCAGAATTGGCAGTAGGGCTCAATTCAGCCAGAAAACGTAACTTTTGACACAGACGTCAGATTTGCAGGAGAAACACATATTCATGCTTCTCACATTCTGAAAAGACAAAAACAGATTCAATTTTCAAGTACGAGCTTTCCCTGAGGAGTTAGACCAAAGTGCATCTCAGAATTGGCAGTAGGGCTCAATTCAGCCAGAAAACGTAACTTTTGACCCAGAGCTCAGATTTGCAGAAGAAACACATATTCATGCTCCTCACGGTCTGAAAAGCATAAAAACAGATTCAATTTTCAAGTACGAGCTTTCCCTGAGGAGTTAGACCAAAGTGCATCTCAGAATTGGCAGTAGGGCTCAATTCAGCCAGAAAACATAACTTTTGACCCAGAGCTCAGATTTGCAGAAGAAACACATATTCATGCTCCTCACGGTATGAAAAGCACAAAAACGCCTTCAATCTTCAAGTACGAGCTTTCCCTGAGGAGTTAGACCAAAGTGCATCTCAGAATTGGCAGTAGGGCTCAATTCAGCCAGAAAACGTAACTTTTGACCCAGAGCTCAGATTTGCAGAAGAAACACATATTCATGCTCGTCACGGTCTGAAAAGCATAAAAACCCCTTCAATTTTCAAGTACGAAATTTCCCTGAGGAGTTAGACCAAAGTACATCTCAGAATTGGCAGTAGGGCTCAATTCAGCCAGAAAACGTAACTTTTGACACAGAGCTCAGATTTGCAGAAGAAACACATATTCATGCTCCTCACGGTCTGAAAAGCATAAAAACAGATTCAATTTTCAAGTACGAGCTTTCCCTGAAGAGTTAGACCAAAGTGCATCTCAGAATTGACAGTAGCTCAATTCAGCCAGAAAACGTAACTTTTGACCCAGAGCTCAGATTTGCAGAAGAAACACATATTCATGCTCCTCGTGTTCTGAAAAGGACAAAAACCCCTTCAAATTTCAAGTACGAGCTTTCCCTGAGGAGTTAGACCAAAGTGCATCTCAGAATTGGCAGTAGGGCTCAATTCAGCCAGAAAACGTAACTTTTGACCCAGAGCTCAGATTCTCAGAAGAAACACATATTCATTCTCCTCAAGGTCTGAAAAGCATAAAAACAGATTCAATTTTCAAGTACGAGCTTTCCCTGAGGAGAAAGACCAAAGTGCATCTCAGAATTGGCAGTAGGGCTCAATTCAGCGAGAAAACGTAACTTTTGACCCAGAGCTCAGATTTGCAGAAGAAACACATATTCATGCTCCTCACGGTCTGAAAAGCACATAAACGCCTTCAATTTTAAAGTACAAGCTTTCCCTGAGAAGTTAGACCAAAGTGCATCTCAGAATTGGCAGTAGGGTCAATTCAGCCAGAAAACGTAACTTTTGACACAGAGCTCAGATTTGCAGAAGAAACACCTATTCATGCTCCTCACGGTCGTAAAAGCATAAAAACCCCTTCAATTTTCAAGTACGAGCTTTCCCTGAGGAGTTAGACCAAAGTGCATCTCAGAATTGGCAGTAGGGCTCAATTCAGCCAGAAAACATAACTTTTGACCCAGAGCTCAGATTTGCAGAAGAAACACATATTCATGCTCCTCACGGTCTTAAAAGCACAAAAACTCCTTCAATCTTCAAGTACGAGCTTTCCCTGAGGAGTTAGACCAAAGTGCATCTCAGAATTGGCAGTAGGGCTCAATTCAGCCAGAAAACGTAACTTTTGACACAGAGCTCAGATTTGCAGAAGAAACACATATTCATGCTCCTCACGGTCTGAAAAGCATAAAAACCCCTTCAATTTTCAAGTACGAAATTTCCCTGAGGAGTTGGACCAAAGTACATCTCAGAATTGGCAGTAGGGCTCAATTCAGCCAGAAAACGGAACTTTTGACACACAGAGCTCAGATTTGCAGAAGAAACACATATTCATGCTCCTCACGGTCTGAAAAGCATAAAAACAGATTCAATTTTCAAGTACGAGCTTTCCCTGAAGAGTTAGACCAAAGTGCATCTCAGAATTGGCAGTAGGGCTCAATTCAGCCAGAAAACGTAACTTTTGACCCAGAGCTCAGATTTGCAGAAGAAACACATATTCATGCTCCTCACGGTATGAAAAGCATAAAAACGCCTTCAATCTTCAAGTACGAGCTTTCCCTGAGGAGTTAGACCAAAGTGCATCTCAGAATTGGCAGTAGGGCTCAATTCAGCCAGAAAACGTAACTTTTGACCCAGAGCTCAGATTTGCAGAAGAAACACATATTCATGCTCGTCACGGTCTGAAAAGCATAAAAACCCCTTCAATTTTCAAGTACGAAATTTCCCTGAGGAGTTAGACCAAAGTACATCTCAGAATTGGCAGTAGGGCTCAATTCAGCCAGAAAACGTAACTTTTGACACAGAGCTCAGATTTGCAGAAGAAACACATATTCATGCTCTTCACGGTCTGAAAAGCATAAAAACAGATTCAATTTTCAAGTACGAGCTTTCCCTGAAGAGTTAGACCAAAGTGCATCTCAGAATTGACAGTAGGGCTCAATTCAGCCAGAAAACGTAACTTTTGACCCAGAGCTCAGATTTGCAGAAGAAACACATATTCATGCTCCTCGTGTTCTGAAAAGGACAAAAACCCCTTCAAATTTCAAGTACGAGCTTTCCCTGAGGAGTTAGACCAAAGTGCATCTCAGAATTGGCAGTAGGGCTCAATTCAGCCAGAAAACGTAACTTTTGACCCAGAGCTCAGATTCTCAGAAGAAACACATATTCATTCTCCTCAAGGTCTGAAAAGCATAAAAACAGATTCAATTTTCAAGTACGAGCTTTCCCTGAGGAGAAAGACCAAAGTGCATCTCAGAATTGGCAGTAGGGCTCAATTCAGCGAGAAAACGTAACTTTTGACCCAGAGCTCAGATTTGCAGAAGAAACACATATTCATGCTCCTCACGGTCTGAAAAGCACATAAACGCCTTCAATTTTAAAGTACAAGCTTTCCCTGAGAAGTTAGACCAAAGTGCATCTCAGAATTGGCAGTAGGGTCAATTCAGCCAGAAAACGTAACTTTTGACACAGAGCTCAGATATGCAGAAGAAACACCTATTCATGCTCCTCACGGTCGTAAAAGCATAAAAACCCCTTCAATTTTCAAGTACGAGCTTTCCCTGAGGAGTTAGACCAAAGTGCATCTCAGAATTGGCAGTAGGGCTCAATTCAGCCAGAAAACATAACTTTTGACCCAGAGCTCAGATTTGCAGAAGAAACACATATTCATGCTCCTCACGGTCTTAAAAGCACAAAAAACTCCTTCAATCTTCAAGTACGAGCTTTCCCTGAGGAGTTAGACCAAAGTGCATCTCAGAATTGGCAGTAGGGCTCAATTCAGCCAGAAAACGTAACTTTTGACACAGAGCTCAGATTTGCAGAAGAAACACATATTCATGCTCCTCACGGTCTGAAAAGCATAAAAACCCCTTCAATTTTCAAGTACGAAATTTCCCTGAGGAGTTGGACCAAAGTACATCTCAGAATTGGCAGTAGGGCTCAATTCAGCCAGAAAACGGAACTTTTGACACAGAGCTCAGATTTGCAGAAGAAACACATATTCATGCTCCTCACGGTCTGAAAAGCATAAAAACAGATTCAATTTTCAAGTACGAGCTTTCCCTGAAGAGTTAGACCAAAGTGCATCTCAGAATTGGCAGTAGGGCTCAATTCAGCCAGAAAACATAACTTTTGACCCCAGAGCCTCAGATTTGCAGAAGAAACACATATTCATGCTCCTCACGGTATGAAAAGCATAAAAACGCCTTTCAATCTTCAAGTACGAGCTTTCCCTGAGGAGTTAGACCAAAGTGCATCTCAGAATTGGCAGTAGGGCTCAATTCAGCCAGAAAACGTAACTTTTGACCCAGAGCTCAGATTTGCAGAAGAAACACATATTCATAGCTCGTCACGGTCTGAAAAGCATAAAAACCCCCTTCAATTTTCAAGTACGAAATTTCCCTGAGGAGTTAGACCAAAGTACATCTCAGAATTGGCAGTAGGGCTCAATTCAGCCAGAAAAACGTAACTTTTGACCCAGAGCTCAGATTTGCCAGAAGAAACACATATTCATTGCTCCTCACAGGGTCTGAAAAGCACATAAACGCCTTCAATTTTAAAGTACAAGCTTTCCCTGAGAAGTTAGACCAAAGTGCATCTCAGAATTGGCAGTAGGGTCAATTCAGCCAGAAAACGTAACTTTTGACACAGAGCTCAGATTTGCAGAAGAAACACCTATTCATGCTCCTCACGGTCGTAAAAGCATAAAAACCCCTTCAATTTTCAAGTACGAGCTTTCCCTGAGGAGTTAGAACCAAAGTGCATCTCAGAATTGGCAGTAGGGCTCAATTCAGCCAGAAAACATAACTTTTGACCCAGAGCTCAGATTTGCAGAAGAAACACATATTCATGCTCCTCACGGTCTTAAAAGCACAAAAACTCCTTCAATCTTCAAGTACGAGCTTTCCCTGAGGAGTTAGACCAAAGTGCATCTCAGAAATTGGCAGTAGGGCTCAATTCAGCACAGAAAACGTAACTTTTGACACAGAGCTCAGATTTGCAGAAGAAACACATATTCATGCTCCTCACCGGTCTGAAAAGCATAAAAACCCCCTTCAATTTTCAAGTACGAAATTTCCCTGAGGAGTTGGACCAAAGTACATCTCAGAATTGGCAGTAGGGTCTCAATTCAGCCAGAAAACGTAACTTTTGACCCAGAGCTCAGATTTGCAGAAGAAAACACATATTCATGCTCCTCACGGTCTGAAAAGCACATAAACGCCTTCAATTTTAAAGTACAAGCTTTCCCTGAGAAGTTAGACCAAAGTGCATCTCAGAATTGGCAGTAGGGTCAATTCAGCAGAAAACGTAACTTTTGACACAGAGCTCAGATTTGCAGAAGAAACACCTATTCATGCTCCTCACGGTCGTAAAAGCATAAAAACCCCTTCAATTTTCAAGTACGAGCTTTCCCTGAGGAGTTAGACCAAAGTGCATCTCAGAATTGGCAGTAGGGCTCAATTCAGCCAGAAAACATAACTTTTGACCCAGAGCTCAGATTTGCAGAAGAAACACATATTCATGCTCCTCACGGCTCTTAAAAGCACAAAAACTCCTTCAATCTTCAAGTACGAGCTTTCCCCTGAGGAGTTAGACCAAAGTGCATCTCAGAATTGGCAGTAGGGCTCAATTCAGCCAGAAAACGTAACTTTTGACACAGAGCTCAGATTTGCAGAAGAAACACATATTCATGCTCCTCACGGTCTGAAAAGCATAAAAACCCCTTCAATTTTCAAGTACGAAATTTCCCTGAGGAGTTGGACCAAAGTACATCTCAGAATTGGCAGTAGGGCTCAATTCAGCCAGAAAACGGAACTTTTGACACAGAGCTCAGATTTGCAGAAGAAACACATATTCATGCTCCTCCACGGTCTGAAAAGCATAAAAACAGATTCAATTTTCAAGTACGTAGCTTTCCCTGAAGAGTTAGACCAAAGTGCATCTCAGAATTGGCAGTAGGGCTCAATTCAGGCCAGAAAACATAACTTTTGACCCAGAGCTCAGATTTGCAGAAGAAACACATATTCATGCTCCTCACGGTATGAAAAGCATAAAAACGCCTTCAATCTTCAAGTACGAGCTTTCCCTGAGGAGTTAGACCAAAGTGCATCTCAGAATTGGCAGTAGGGCTCAATTCAGCCAGAAAACGTAACTTTTGACCCAGAGCTCAGATTTGCAGAAGAAAACACATATTCATGCTCGTCACGGTCTGAAAAGCATAAAAACCCCTTCAATTTTCAGTACGAAATTTCTCCTGAGGAGTTAGACCAAAGTACATCTCAGAATTGGCAGTAGGGCTCAATTCAGCCAGAAAACGTAACTTTTTGACACAGAGCTCAGATTTGCAGAAGAAACACATATTCATGCTCCTCACGGTCTGAAAAGCATAAAAACAGATTCAATTTTCAAGTACCGAGCTTTCCCTGAAGAGTTAGACCAAAGTGCATCTCAGAATTGACAGTAGGGCTCAATTCAGCCAGAAAACGTAACTTTTGACCCCAGAGCTCAGATTTGCAGAAGAAACACATATTCATGCTCCTCGTGTTCTGAAAAGGACAAAAACCCCTTCAAATTTCAAGTACGACGCTTTCCCTGAGGAGTTAGACCAAAGTGCATCTCAGAATTGGCAGTAGGGCTCAATTCAGCCAGAAAACATAACTTTTGACCCAGAGCTCAGATTTGCAGAAGAAACACATATTCATGCTCCTCACGGTATGAAAAGCATAAAAACGCCTTCAATCTTCAAGTACGAGCTTTCCCTGAGGAGTTAGACCAAAGTGCATCTCAGAATTGGCAGTAGGGCTCAATTCAGCCAGAAAACGTAACTTTTGACCCAGAGCTCAGATTTGCAGAAGAAACACATATTCATGCTCGTCACGGTCTGAAAAGCATAAAAACCCCTTCAATTTTCAAGTACGAAATTTCCCTGGAGTTAGACCAAAGTACATCTCAGAATTGGCAGTAGGGCTCAATTCAAGCCAGAAAACGTAAACTTTTGACACAGAGCTCAGATTTGCAGAAGAAACACATATTCATGCTCCTCACGGTCTGAAAAGCATAAAAACAGATTCAATTTTCAAGTACGAGCTTTCCCTGAAGAGTTAGACCAAAGTGCATCTCAGAATTGACAGTAGGGCTCAATTCAAGCCAGAAAACGTAACTTTTGACCCAGAGCTCAGATTTGCAGAAGAAACACATATTCATGCTCCTCGTGTTCTGAAAAGGACAAAAACCCCTTCAAATTTCAAGTACGAAGCTTTCCCTGAGGAGTTAGACCAAAGTGCATCTCAGAATTGGCAGTAGGGCTCAATTCAGCCAGAAAACGTAACTTTTGACTTCAGAGCTCAGATTCTCAGAAGAAACACATATTCATTCTCCTCAAGGTCTGAAAAGCATAAAAACAGATTCAATTTCAAGTACGAGCTTTCCCTGAGGAGAAAGACCAAAGTGCATCTCAGAATTGGCAGTAGGGCTCAATTCAGCGAGAAAACGTAACTTTTGACCCAGAGCTCAGATTTGCAGAAGAAACACATATTCATGCTCCTCACAGGTCTGAAAAGCACATAAACGCCTTCAATTTTAAAGTACAAGCTTTCCCTGAGAAGTTAGACCAAAGTGCATCTCAGAATTGGCAGTAGGGTCAATTCAGCCAGAAAACGTAACTTTTGACACAGAGCTCAGATTTGCAGAAGAAACACCTATTCATGCTCCTCACCGGTCTGTAAAAGCATAAAAACCCCTTCAATTTTCAAGTACGAGCTTTCCTGAGGAGTTAGACCAAAGTGCATCTCAGAATTGGCAGTAGGGCTCAATTCAGCCAGAAAACATAACTTTTGACACCAGAGCTCAGATTTGCAGAAGAAACACATATTCATGCTCCTCACGGTCTTAAAAGCACAAAAACTCCTTCAATCTTCAAGTACGAGCTTTCCCTGAGGAGTTAGACCAAAGTGCATCTCAGAATTGGCAGTAGGGCCTCAATTCAGCCAGAAAACGTAACTTTTGACACAGAGCTCAGATTTGCAGAAGAAACACATATTCAATGCTCCTCACGGTCTGAAAAGCATAAAAACCCCTTCAATTTTCAAGTACGAAATTTCCACTGAGGAGTTGGACCAAAGTACATCTCAGAATTGGCAGTAGGGCTCAATTCAGCCAGAAAACGGAACTTTTGACACAGAGCTCAGATTTGCAGAAGAAACACATATTCATGCTCCTCACGGTCTGAAAAGCATAAAAACAGATTCAATTTTCAAGTACGAGCTTTCCCCTGAAGAGTTAGACCAAAGTGCATCTCAGAATTGGCAGTAGGGCTCAATTCAGCCAGAAAACGTAACTTTTGACACAGACGTCAGATTTGCAGGAGAAACACATATTCATTGCTTCTCACATTCTGAAAAGACAAAAACAGATTCAATTTTCAAGTACGAGCTTTCCCTGAGGAGTTAGACCAAAGTGCATCTCAGAATTGGCAGTAGGGCTCAATTCAGCCAGAAAACGTAACTTTTGACCCAGAGCTCAAGATTTGCAGAAGAAACACATATTCATGCTCCTCACGGTCTGAAAAGCATAAAAACAGATTCAATTTTCAAGTACGAGCTTTCCCTGAGGAGTTAGACCAAAGTGCATCTCAGAATTGGCAGTAGGGTTCAATTCAGCCAGAAAAAGTAATTTTGACCCAGAGCTCAGATTTTCAGAAGAAACACATATTCATTCTCCTCAAGGTCTGAAAAGCATAAAAACAGATTCAATTTTCAAGTACGAGCTTTCCCTGAGGAGATAGACCAAAGTGCATCTCAGAATTGGCAAGTAGGGCTCAATTCAGCGAGAAAACGTAACTTTTGACCCAGAGCTCAGATTTGCAGAAGAAACACATATTCATGCTCCTCACGGTCTGAAAAGCACATAAACGCCTTCAATTTTCAAGTACGAGCTTTCCCCTGACAAGTTAGACCAAAGTGCATCTCAGAATTGGCAGTAGGGTCAATTCAGCCAGAAAACGTAACTTTTGACACAGAGCTCAGATTTGCAGAAGAAACACCTATTCATGCTCCTACACGGTCTTAAAAGCATAAAAACCCCTTCAATTTTCAAGTACGAGCTTTTCCCTGAGGAGTTAGACCAAAGTGCATCTCAGAATTGGCAGTAGGGCTCAATTCAGCCAGAAAACATAACTTTTGACCCAGAGCTCAGATTTGCAGAAGAAACACATATTCATGCTCCTCACGGTCTGAAAATCACAAAAATGCCTTCAATCTTCAAGTACGAGCTTTCCTGAGGAGTTAGACCAAAAGTGCATCTCAGAATTGGCAGTAGGGCTCAATTCAGCCAGAAAACGTAACTTTTGACCCAGAGCTCAGATTTGCAGAAGAAACACATATTCATGCTTCCTCACGGTCTGAAAAGCATAAAAACCCCTTCAATTTTCAAGTACGAAATTTCCCTGAGGAGTTAGACCAAAGTACATCTCAGAATTGGCAGTAGGGCTCAATTCAGCCAGAAAACGTAACTTTTGACACAGAGCTCAGATTTGCAGAAGAAACACATATTCATGCTACTCACGGTCTGAAAAGCATAAAAACAGATTCAATTTTCAAGTACGAGCTTTCCCTGAAGAGTTAGACCAAAGTGCATCTCAGAATTGGCAGTAGGGCTCAATTCAGCCAGAAAACGTAACTTTTGACCCAGAGCTCAGATTTGCAGAAGAAACACATATTCATGCTCCTCGTGTTCTGAAAAGGACAAAAACCCCTTCAAATTTCAAGTACGAGCTTTCCCTGAGGAGTTAGACCAAAGTGCATCTCAGAATTGGCAGTAGGGCCTCAATTCAGCCAGAAAACGTAACTTTTGACCCAGAGCTCAGATTCTCAGAAGAAACACATATTCATTCTCCTCAAGGTCTGAAAAGCATAAAAACAGATTCAATTTTCAAGTACGAGCTTTCCCTGAGGAGAAAGACCAAAGTGCATCTCAGAATTGGCAGTAGGGCTCAATTCAGCGAGAAAACGTAACTTTTGACCCAGAGCTCAGATTTGCAGAAGAAACACATATTCATGCTCCTCACGGTCTGAAAAGCACATAAACAGCCTTCAATTTTAAAGTACGAGCTTTCCCTGAGAAGTTAGACCAAAGTGCATCTCAGAATTGGCAGTAGGGTCAATTCAGCCAGAAAACGTAACTTTTTGACACAGAGCTCCAGATTTGCAGAAGAAACACCTATTCATGCTCCTCACGGTCGTAAAAGCATAAAAACCCCTTCAATTTTCAAGTACGAGCTTTCCTGAGGAGTTAGACCAAAGTGCATCTCAGAATTGGCAGTAGGGCTCATTCAGCCAGAAAACATAACTTTGACCTGAGAGCTCAGATTTGCAGAAGAAACACATATTCATGCTCCTCACGTTCTGAAAAGCACAAAACGCCTTCAATCTTCAAGTACGAGCTTTCCCTGAGGAGTTAGACCAAAGTGCATCTCAGAATTGGCAGTAGGGCTCAATTCAGCCCAGAAAAAGTAAATTTTCACCCAGAGCTCAGATTTTCAGAAGAAACACATATTCATTCTCCTCAAGGTCTGAAAAGCACATAAACAGCCTTCAATTTTCAAGTACGAGCTTTCCCTGACAAGTTAGACCAAAGTGCATCTCAGAATTGGCAGTAGGGTCAATTCAGCCAGAAAACGTAACTTTTGACACAGAGCTCAGATTTGCAGAAGAAACACATATTCATGCTCCTCACGGTCTGAAAAGCATAAAAACAGATTCAATTTTCAAGTACGAGCTTTCCCTGAGGAGTTAGACCAAAGTGCATCTCAGAATTGGCAGTAGGGCTCAATTCAGCCAGAAAACATAACTTTTTGACCCAGAGCTCAGATTTGCAGAAGAAACACATATTCATGCTCCTCACGGTATGAAAAGCACAAAAACGCCTTCAATCTTCAAGTACGAGCTTTCCCTGAGGAGTTAGACCAAAGTGCATCTCAGAATTGGCAGTAGGGCTCAATTCAGCCAGAAAACGTAACTTTTGACCCAGAGCTCAGATTTTCAGAAGAAACACATATTCATGCTCCTCAAGGTCTGAAAAGCATAAAAACAGATTCAATTTTCAAGTACGAGCTTTCCCTGAGGAGTTAGACCAAAGTGCATCTCAGAATTGGCAGTAGGGCTCAATTCAGCCAGAAAACATAACTTTTGACACAAGACCGTCAGATTTGCAGGAGAAACACATAATCATCGCTTCTCACGTTCTGAAAAGACAAAAACAGATTCAATTTTCAAGTACGAGCTTTCCCTGTGGAGTTAGACCAAAGTGCATCTCAGAATTGGCAGTAGGGCTCAATTCAGCCAGAAAAACGTAACTTTTGACACAGAGCTCAGATTTGCAGAAGAAACACATATTCATGCTCCTCACGGTCTGAAAAGCATAAAAACAGATTCAATTTTCAAGTACGAGCTTTTCCTGAGGAGTTAGACCAAAGTGCATCTCAGAATTGGCAGTAGGGCTCAATTCAGCCAGAAAACGTAAATTTTGATACAGAGCTCAGATTTGCAGAAGAAACACATATTCATGCTCCTCGTGTTCTGAAAAGGACAAAAAACCCCTTCAATTTTCAAGTACGAGCTTTCCCTGAGGAGTTAGACCAAAGTGCATCTCAGAATTGGCAGTAGGGCTCAATTCAGCCAGAAAACGTAACTTTTGACCCAGAGCTCAGATTTTCAGAAGAAACACATATTCATAGCTCCTCAAGGCCTGAAAAGCATAAAAACAGATTCAATTTTCAAGTACGAGCTTTCCCTGAGGAGTTAGACCAAAGTGCATCTCAGAATTGCAGTAGGGCTCAATTCAGCCAGAAAACGTTACTTTTGACACAGACGTCAGATTTGCAGGAGAAACACATAATCATGCTTCTCACGTTCTGAAAAGACAAAAACAGATTCAATTTTCAAGTACGAGCTTTCCCTGAGGAGTTAGTCCAAAGTGCATCTCAGAATTGGCAGTAGGGCTCAATTCAGCCAGAAAACGTAACTTTTGACCCAAAAGCTCAGATTTGCAGAAGAAATATATATTCATGCTCCTCACGGTCTGAAAAGCATAAACACGCCTTCAATTTTCAAGTACGAGCTTTCCCTGAGGCAGTTAGACCAAAGGTGCATCTCAGAATTGGCAGAAGGTCAATTCAGCCAGAAAACGTAACTTTTGACCCAGAGCTCAGATTTGCAGAAGAAACACATATTCATGCACCTGACATTCTGAAAAGACAAAAACAGATTAAATTTTCAAATACGAGCTTTCCCTGAGGACTTAGACCAAAGTACATCTCAGAATTGGCAGTAGGGCTCAATTCAGCCAGAAAACGTAACTTTTGACCCAGAGCTCAGATTTGCAGAAGAAACACATATTCATGCTCCTCGTGTTCTGAAAAGGACAAAAACCCCCTTCAAAGTTCAAGTACGAGCTTTCCCTGAGGAGTTAGACCAAAGTGCATCTCAAAATTGGCAGTAGGGCCAATTCAGCCAGAAAACGTAACTTTTGACCCAGAGCTCAGATTTGCAGAAGAACACATATTCATGCTCCTCACGGTCCTGAAAAGCATAAAAACAGATTCAATTTTTCAAGTACGAGCTTTCCCTGAAGAGTTAGACCAAAAGTGCATCTCAGAATTGGCAGTAGGGCTCAATTAAGCCAGAAAAACGTAACTTTTGACCCAGAGCTCAGATTTGCAGAAGAACACATATTCATGCTCCTCACAGGTCTGAAAAGCACAAAACACCTTCAAATCTTCAAGTACAGAGCTTTCTCTGAGGAGTTAGACCAAAGTGCATCTCAGAATTGGCAGTAGGGCTCAATTCAGCCATGAAAACGTAACTTTTGACCCCAAAGCTCAGATTTGCAGAAGAAATATATATTCATGCTCCTCACGGTCTGAAAAGCATAAACACGGCCTTCAATTTTCAAGTACAAGCTTTCCCCTGAGGAGTTAGTCCAAAGTGCATCTCAGAATTGGCAGTAGGGCTCAATTCAGCCAGAAAACGTAACTTTTGACCCAAAGCTCAGATTTGCAGAAGAAATATATATTCATAGCTCCTCACGGTCTGAAAAGCATAAACACGCCTTCAATTTTCAAGTACGAGCTTTCCCTGAGGAGTTAGACCAAAGTGCATCTCAGAATTGGCAGTAGGGCTCAATTCAGCCAGAAAACGTAACTTTTGACCCAGAGCTCAGATTTGCAGAAGAAACACATATTCATGCTCTTCGTGTTCTGAAAAGGACAAAAACCCCTTCAAATTTCAAGTACGAGCTTTCCCTGAGGAGTTAGACCAAAGTGCATCTCAGAATTGGCAGTAGGGCTCAATTCAGCAAGAAAACGTAACTTTTGACCCAGAGCTCAGATTTTCAGAAGAAACACATATTCATTCTCCTCAAGGTCTGAAAAGCATAAAAACAGATTCAATTTTCAAGTACGAGCTTTCCTGAGGAGATAGACCAACGTGCATCTCAGAATTGGCAGTAGGGCTCAATTCAGCGAGAAAACGTAACTTTTGACCCAGAGCTCAGATTTGCAGAAGAAACACATATTCATGCTCCTCACGGTCTGAAAAGCATAAAAACAGATTCAATTTTCAAGTACGAGCTTTCCCTGAGAGTTAGACCAAAAGTGCATCTCAGAATTGGCAGAAGGGTCAATTCAGCCAGAAAACGTAACTTTTGACCCAGAGCTCAGATTTGCAGAAGAAACACCTATTCATGCTCCTCACGCGTCTTAAAAGCATAAAAACCCCTTCAATTTTCAAGTACGAGCTTTCCCTGAGGAGTTAGACCAAAGTGCATCTCAGAATTGGCAGTAGGGTCAATTCAGCCAGGAGAACGTAACTTTTGACCCAGAGCTCAAATTTGCAGAAGAAACACATATTCATGCTCCTCACGGTCTGGAAAAGCATAAAACAGATTCAATTTTCAAGTACGAGCTTTCCCTGAGGAGTTAGACCAAAGTGCATCTCAGAATTGGCAGTAGGGCTCAATTCAGCCAGAAAACGTAACTTTTGACCCAGAGCTCAGATTTGCAGAAGAAACACATATTCATAGCTCCTCACCGGTCTGAAAAGCATAAAAACAGATTTCAATTTTCAAGTACGAGCTTTCCCTGAGGAGATTAGACCAAAGTGCATTCTCAGAAATTGGCAGAAGAGGTCAATTCAACCAGAAAAACGTAACTTTTGACCCAGAGCTCAGATTTGCAGAAGAAACACATATTCATGCACCTGACATTCTGAAAAGACAAAAACAGATTAAATTTTCAAATACGAGCTTTCCCTGAGGACTTAGACCAAAGTACATCTCAGAATTGGCAGTAGGGCTCAATTCAGCCAGAAAACGTAACTTTTGAACCCAGAGCTCAGATTTGCAGAAGAAACACATATTCATGCTCCTCCGTGTTCTGAAAAGGACAAAAACCCCCTTCAAAGTTCAAGTACGAGCTTTCCACTGAGGAGTTAGACCAAAGTGCATCTCAAATATTGGCAGTAGGGCCAATTCAGCCAGAAAACGTAACTTTTGACCCCAGAGCTCAGATTTGCAGAAGAAACACATATTCATGCTCTCTCACGGTCTGAAAAGCATAAAAACAGATTCAATTTTCAAGTACGAACTTTCCTGAAGAGTTAGACCAAAGTGCATCTCAGAATTGGCAGTAGGGCTCAATTAAGCCAGAAAACGTAACTTTTGACCCAGAGCTCAGATTTGCAGAAGAAACACATATTCATGCTCCTCACGGTCTGAAAAGCACAAAAACACCTTCAATCTTCAAGTACGAGCTTTCTCTGAGGAGTTAGACCAAAGTGCATCTCAGAAATTGGCAGTAGGGCTCAATTCAGCCAGAAAACGTAACTTTTGACCCCAAAGCTCAGAATTTGCAGAAGAAATATATATTCATGCTCCTCACGGTCTGAAAAGACATAACACTGCCTTCAATTTTCAAGTTACAAAGCCTTTCCCTGAGGAGTTAGTCCAAAGTGCATCTCAGAATTGGCAGTAGGGCTCAATTCAGCCAGAAAACGTAACTTTTGACCCAAAGCTCAGATTTGCAGAAGAAATATATATTCATGCTCCTCACGGTCTGAAAAGCATAAACACGCCTTCAATTTTCAAGTACGAGCTTTCCCTGAGGAGTTAGACCAAAGTGCATCTCAGAATTGGCAGTAGGGCTCAATTCAGCCAGAAAACTGTAACTTTTGACCACGAGCTCAGATTTGCAGAAGAAACACATATTCATGCTCCTCACGGTCTGAAAAGCACAAAAACGCCTTCAAATCTTCAAGTACGAGCTTTCCCTGAGGAGTTAGACCAAAAGTGCATCTCAGAATTGGCACTAGGGCTCAATTCAGCCAGAAAACGTAACTTTTGACCCAGAGCTCAGATTTGCAGAAGAAACACATATTCATGCTCCTCACGGTCTGAAAAGCACAAAAACACCTTCAATCTTCAAGTACGAGCTTTCTCTGAGGAGTTAGACCAAAGTGCATCTCAGAATTGGCAGTAGGGGCTCAATTCAGCCAGAAAACGTAACTTTTGACCCCAAAGCTCAGATTTGCAGAAGAAATATATATTCATAGCTCCTCACGGTCTGAAAAGCATAAACACGCCTTTCAATTTTCAAGTACAAAGCTTTCCCTGAGGAGTTAGTCCAAAGTGCATCTCAGAATTGGCAGTAGGGCTCAATTCAGCCAGAAAACGTAACTTTTGACCCAAAGCTCAGATTTGCAGAAGAAATATATATTCATGCTCCTCACGGTCTGAAAAGCATAAACACGCCCTTCAATTTTCAAGTACGCAGCTTTCCCCTGAGGAGTTAGACCAAAGTGCATCTCAGAATTGGCAGTAGGGGCTCAATTCAGCCAGAAAACGTAACTTTTGACCCAGAGCTCAGATTTGCAGAAGAAACACATATTCATGCTCCTCACGGTCTGAAAAGCACAAAAACGCCTTCAATCTTCAAGTACGAGCTTTCCCTGAGGAGTTAGACCAAAGTGCATCTCAGAATTGGCACTAGGGCTCAATTCAGCCAGAAAACGTAACTTTTGACCCAGAGCTCAGATTTGCAGGAGAAACACATATTCATGCTCCTCACGGTCGGAAAAGCATAAAAACCCCTTCAATTTTCAAGTACGAAATTTCCCTGAGGAGTTAGACCAAAGTACATCTCAGAATTGGCAGTAGGCTCAATTCAGCCAGAAAACGTAACTTTTGACACAGAGCTCAGATTTGCAGAAGAAACACATATTCATGCTCCTCACGGTCTGAAAAGCATAAAAACCCCTTCAATTTTCAAGTACGAAATTTCCCTGAGGAGTTAGACCAAAG